>NC_056003.1:47930938-48230938 GCF_018446385.1 Zingiber officinale | reverse complement strand
GAAACTTAGGAACACAAGAAATAGAACGGATAACGTAGCTAGTGAGAAGGGTGGCATGGGAAGTGAGTCGACGAGCTTGGTGCATCTGAAGGACAAGGTACTGCAGAAGAGTACATCGATGGACAAGAATGACGCATGCGACACTTCCAAGGGACGAGAAGCTGAAGAGAAAGATTGCTTGAGGTGATAAGGTCGGACATAAGTTCGGGTGAGCTCAATTTCGTATGTCCGATCAATCACCCTAGCACCGAAGTAACAGCTGGACAAGTCAACACAGAGTTTGAGCCCTATGGGAGTGACGGCGAAAAGGCATCGGCGGAGATTGAGGCGGTGTCACCAGGGGTCATCCAATGACGGAGGCATAGAGGCTCCGGCACGGGACAACCATGGGGCTGCTGATATGACTTGAATCGTTGATTATCAAAAATCACTCATTACCAAAGTTTTTATTAATACCCTATTAAGGTTATCAACTGTAACCCTTAACCAAACACTTCCCAGCTGAATTGATGGTAGATTTGCATGACAGAGTTTGCCATGCAACTCGGCTTTCAAATTCTCCATATAGCTCGGCTTTCAAAGATGCTCATACAATTTAGCACACGAGTTGAATCATGACCATCAGATTTCCTTGGCAAAAAAAATATAAATAATGTAGTTCTTTAATGCAGTTTCCATGTCAGATTATTATCATTCCAAAATTGCTCCTGCCCCCGTTTAAAATTAAAAAAAACAAAAAATAAAGGTAAAATAAATCAAAACTAAGGCATTCCGATAATTAAACTCTGGGAACTCTCGCACCCTAAAGTGAGCATCACATCCTAAATGAAATCACACCACTAGACCAAATACCCTTTAATATTTAACATAATTTGTTATATAAGAATTATTACTTTAGAAAAGGAATATAATAGCTACACTTTTGTTTTTTTGTTTCTTTCTTTTCCGTTTTCCACTTATTGTTATACACGCAGATATTCATTCCCTTTCAAAGAAGCCCTCGTTTGCATGTAGGGCCGATCATGAGGTATATCATTGGGGCGATGACTAAGGGATCTTGAATTTTGGGGACCTCCAAACTTAAAAAATATATTTGATTGGATTATTTTAATAAAAGTCTAAATATATATATATATTGTTGAATTATTTTTAATAAAGGTCCAAAAAAAATATATTTTCTATTAAAATTTAAGAAAAAAATTTAAAAAGAAAAGAAAAAAAAAAAAAAAAAAAGAAAGGTAAACGATCTTTTTTTTCTCTTTCCAATTAGATTTTATTTTTTTTGTACAATTCTTTCTTCATTAATTTCTTTAATGAAGTCATAAGACTCTAAACAGTAAAATATGAATCTTGAACACTAATTTCCTCTTTCTCCTCTTTTGAATTTCTTCTAATTAAATTAGAAAAGTTTATTAATTTTAGTTTCATCAACATCATCATTCATCAATATATAAACTTACAACTATAAATTACTTACTTATCTATATTTTTTCTTAATGTTAATATTCAATATTGATTTTTAATATTGTATTGAACTCAATATTTTATTATTTTTATTACAGATTTGAAAGAGTATAAATAAATCATCCCAATTTTAATCATCATAGAATAAATTATATCGATGGCTTGAATCACAAACAAGCTTTATTGTTCTTTGACTATTATTTTCATTGCTTGTGTTTGTTTCATTGTTAGCTTTATTACTGATTTTGTGTGTTTTATTTTTACACTTAAACTTGTAATAGAAACATGTTTCTAAAAAAATATCAATATTAGAGTTAGAAAATAAATAAAAGAAAAAGAGTTGAACAAATTATTAAACTCACAAAGGTGGTCTTCATAAGTTTTTTTAAAGCTAGCTCTTCAATTGAAGATTTAGTTGATGAATTGCAAAAAGAAAGTCAAGAAGAACTAAATAATCATGCAATAAATAAGCAACAATCGAGTAATCAAAAATAATTAAATAATTATGCAATTAATGAGCGAGAAGAATTGAGAGAAAATAATGATTATAATCATGCAACGAATGAGCAGGAAGAATTGAGAGAAAATGATGATAATGATTTGAATGTAAATGACTTAACAATTTTATGTATAAAAAAAATGAGGTGTTAGAAAAACTTAATTTTGAAGACTTTATTGATGATTTTGCTTTTCAAAATACTATAAGATATAGATTTTTTCAATGATTATTTCATACTTATTTTTTTTTTATTTGTATGCATTACACTTTTTTGAGAACTTAGGAAACATATTTTGTATGATGTCGCACTTTTTGAAGAATCTTAAGAAATAAATTTTGTATGAAGTTTACCATATTTTAAATAAAATATATTGATTTTTAAAATTTTCTATTAAATTATATTCAAACGGTGCGATAGTAAATTTTTTTATTATAGAGGTCACTTTACTCTTTTCATCTAAGGACCTCTAAAAGTTAAGGTCGGGTCTGTTTGCATGCCCATTGGGGTGAGACTCATCTCATGCCCATTTCTTTAAGGGGGTTTAAAAATTAATAATTTATTATATCATTTAATATTAAAATTTTAATTTGAACGAAAAATGTCGATCCTCATCATCTTAATTTCGCCATGACCTCTTCCTCCTCGAGGGTTATTGTCTCTTACACAGTCGGCGATAGCAAGCTATCAACTTCTTCGATTCATCTTCTTTGAAAAGTCTTTGTTTTATTTGTCTAGCTTTTATTTCTGATCAACTTAATTATTCTGGTTTGCGAGCTAGTTCTCTTGCTTTTGAAGTGCTATCTGTTTTGTACTGTTACAAAAGCATGGAAAGAGGTGAGAGGGTTACAAATTTGGGGTCTTTTTCATAGGGCTTTCATGAGGATCTCTTGAAAATGAAGGCTTTATTTTGTCATTTTAGAACACAATTCTCTAAACTAAAAAAAAATAAAATTTACGTTCTCAGATGGAACTTCAATTAAAGTTGGGTAAGATTTTGTACCTTAAATTTTTAAGAGTTAATATTAAAGGTGATGTGTTTGATTCAAATCATCATATATAATTTTAATTATGTAATTAGCAAATAATCACATAATTAAAATTATGAAGAATAAAACATAATTTAAAATTATTTGGTTTAACTTTGGTAATATAACGAAACTTATTTATTTAATATTTTAATGTATAAATTAATTTAATATTTTACTGTACCTCCATTCCAAAACTAACTTTACATATTATTTTTCAAACATTTTTTATTATACGTTTTTTTATTTTTCTTTATTTTTTAGTTTATGTTTTTTTACGTTGTTTTTAGTTCTTTTTTTAGTTTACGGTTTTATTTTTAGTTCGTTTTTTTAGTTTACGTTTTTGTTTTTTTTTTTGTTTTTTCTGAAGTTCTTGTTTTTTTTTAATTTTTAAATTTTTTTTATTTACATTTTTTTTTTTAGTTTACGTTATACTTTATTATTATTATTATTTTACTTTATGTTTTTTTTACTTTAAAATGAATTTTTTTGTTATAAAAAATTTTAGGGGTATTTTTGATAAAATAACTTCGTTAACTCCGAAATCAAGAAAAACTTCATTTTTTTGAGATTTTCTGATTCCAGGTTATATGCCCCTTTTGGTGACATGTCGGGTATTGATCATTACTCGGGAATCGCTGCTTACCTAAATCAAACAAGATTTTTATTGATAATCTTGGATGGATAACTAAGATTATCAAGGATAATCTTCAACCAAACGCACCCCAAGAGTATTTCTTGAAACTCTTTTAGGCAGTCCGCTCGGATGGGTCTAGTGGCTAACGCATGAGGTATTGCCACTATGAGATATAGAGTTCGAGTTTCGGCAAAGTCGAGGTAAATGTCTCCCTTATATGCTAGTTACTATTCCAAAGGCTAGTAGTTGCCCGTGATTTACCTCCTCCGTGTTGACTCGGGACGGATTGACGGAGACGCTGAGGGCGAACGTATTCATCTTTTTATCACCTTGAAACTCTTTTAGCCTCTGTTTGGATGGGGTGAGGTAAGGTTCATTAATGGAAGGAGATGGAAGGGGAAGGGAGGGAAAGGAAAGGAAAGTAATATATTTATCTTACCCTTGTTTGGAAGGGAGGGAAAGTTTATGTGAGAGGAAAGGGATGGAATGAAAGTTAAATATACAAATTTACAAAAATATCCTCTTATTTTTTTAATAAATCTGCATGTGAAAAAATAAATAAGGATATAATTGTAATAATTTCTCCTTACCCTTCCTTACACCCCAATTTGGAGTGTAAGGAATTTCGCTTATTCCCGAGCATGCAAGGGGAGGCTTTACCCTTCTCTCCCCTTCCCCTTCATAGCTCACTCTCTCCCAAATAAGGGTAAAAATTCATGTTACCCATGTTTACCTTTCCCTCCCCTTTGTTAGGACCAAAAGTAACTAGAGGGGGGGGGGGGGGGGGGGGTGAATAGCTCGTCGCGTTTGCTCGGTGGTCGGCGTTGTTTGTTCCTTCAAAGATGTGCAGCGGAAATACAAAGAAACAATCACACAACGCTAACACGGTTGGTTTACTTGGTATCCACCTCACAAGAGGTGACTAATCCAAGGATCCACACCAACACACGCACCCTTCACTAAGTAAAACTCTCCTTTATGGTAACTACCAAGGGCGAAGAAGCCCTACAAGACTCAATACAAGAAGAGAGGGAAAGGATACAAGAAATACAAGCTTACAAGCTTACAATGAGTATAAACCCTAACCCTAGCTTCTCTTCTTGGCTTTGATCCGCCTCTTGACTTGGAGAACTTCCAAGATCCTTCAAGAACTGGCGATCTGAGCTTTGTGAGTGCTGTGGAGGAGCTGGCGAGAGATCTGGAGTGAATCGGTGAAGAGATGCCGAAGGAATCGCCTACCTTTATCGATGCCAGCGGTCGGATCCCGATCGATTCAATGTTCCCAATCGATCGGGAGGCTTTGGATCGATCCACGGATCGATCCGGGCGCTCCTGGGACCGCTGGATCGATCCACGGATCGATCCGGTTATCGCCACGCTAGCGTCCCAATCGATTCACTGATCGATTGGGACATCTGGATCGATCCACTGATCGATCCAGAGACTTTCTGTTCGCTGGAAAAGGCCTGGATCGATCCACTGATCGATCCAGTACTTGGTTTTTGCCCAAAACCAAGTCCCAAGCCTACCAAACCAACATCCGGTCAACCTTGACCTGTTGGTACATCATGCCTAGCATCTGGTCACTCCTTTGACCTGCTAGGACTTCCCACCGCGTGTCTGGTCAATCCCTTTGACCCACTTGGACTTTTCTATTCATGCCAAGTACCTGGTCACTCCCTTGACCTACTTGGACTTCCACCAGATGTCTGGTCAATCCCTTTGACCTATCTGTATTTCCTCGTGCCAAGTATCCAGTCAATCCTTTGACCTACTTGGACTTCCCAACACCAGATGTCCGATCATCCTTGATCCATCTGGATTTTCCCTTGCCTGGCTTCACTCACTAGGACTTTCACCTAGCTTCACTCACTAGGGCTTTCACCTGGCTTCACTCACCAGGGTTTTCAATCTGCCTCGCATCCCAGTTAGGACTTCCCAGTCAAGTATCCGGTCAACCTTGACCGACTTGACTCTTCTTCAATCAATTTCTTATTGTCAAACATCTAAACTCAAACCAAGACTCAGCTTGGTCAACCAGGTCAACCTTGACCTGAGGGATGTTGCACCAACAATCTCCCCCTTTTTGATGTTTGACAATACCACAATAACACTTACAATACCACATGTAAGTTAGGCTAATTCTATAGCCTCAATCTTCATGCCATTAGGTAATGAACACATAAATTAAGCTCTTCATTCTCCCCCTAAGAGGGCACACTCCCTCTAGGTAATGAAAGCCTAACTTACACTCATTCACAGATCCTTTCATTCTCCCCCTATTGGCACACATCAACTCATCTTTGGGCACACATCAACCCATGCCCCAATTTTGGGTACACATCAACAAATCCATTTGTTGATGACTCTCTCCCTGAAGAGTTGCTCATCGTTGTTCACAACATCACTCGTTGTGGTCAACACGATAATGAAGGTCCCATACCCTTCATTTATCCTTAACTTCTCCCTCAATGTAGACAAATACCCAACCTTGAGCATTTTCTAACCACTTGAGTTCCCACTTGAAATAATGAGGATATCCACTCCCCATTACAAGTTCAAAAGCTCATACATGAGCATTTTATTTAAAGAAGGTTAACCACCTTCCAAGGTTCATGAAAAATAATTTTTCATGTCTTTAAAGAGTCCCTCCCCCTAAAGACATGGTGGTAACTTCTGTCATTGCACCAACAATGACTTGGAATCCCTAAACCTTTAGAAACCCAAATTTAGAAGTTTTGAGGTTCAAATACTCAAAATTTGAAACAAACCTCAACCTAAACTTCAATGAATCCTTCCTTAACCAATCCATCCTTGTTTTCACATGAAAACACCCTTTGTATGTATACAAATGTATTTTAGGGGTTTGGAATGGTTACCTAGACTCAAAGAGGTTCAAAGATGCTGAAATCAGGCCTTCCCAGCCAAAATCAGCAACTTGGATCGATTGGAGTTGGGTTCCAATCGATTGAACCTTTCTGAATCGATCCACTGATCGATTCAGACTACCTGGATCGATCGGCTGATCGATCCAGCGAGCTTCTGCTCGCGGGAGACTTGCCTTCTGAATCGATCCACGGATCGATTCAGGCACTCCAATCGATCCATGGATCGATCGCAGCTCTGATAGTTGCTGAAATTCCATTTCAGTCAACTTCAGAAACCCCTAGAAAATTCTACAAAAATCCAAAAATCATAAAATTTCGTGTAGACATTATTTAGGGCATACTTAATCATGGAAAAATAGTTTTCTATAAAAATACATCATATTTTCAAAGATTGACACAAGCTTGAAAACTTGCTAAAACTTTAGCGTTTTCTTCAAGTTTGTGTCTAACTATTCAATGGTGATTACTATCAAAAGATAGCCTTCACCATGGTTTTCGAAAAGCATTTTGTAAAAACATTTTCAAAACCAATATCTCATCATGTTCCTTGGGCATAATGCACATGACTTGTACATTAGCTTTCCCAATGATGGGAAAACACATAACTATGTGTTTTGATGAACCTAAAAACTCAAAAGAATGCACTAAATCAACATCTTGAGCTTTGTTCATCATCCTAATATCTCACTTGTATCTAATGTGCACTAAAACACATACAAGTCACCTTATAGTCTTTGTGAGATGTAGATTTTGGTTTTGCCCTAATCTAAGGGATCATGCATATCTATCTAGGCATTTTAGAGATATTAGACATCCACCTAGGATGTCACTTGTTAATAAGTGTTGTTAAATGCCATTTGTCCTTAATTACAAGGAATTAAACTAATGCATGATAATGTTATGGCATACATCAAAATAAAATAACTTTCAAAAGAAAGATTCCTATAACTACATGATGTATGAATGTCATGACATGATATTTTTGGATTTTTCATAATAAAACATGAATGCAAAAATAGACATGATGTCATGGCATATGATGGGCAAACAATCATGGCAAGATTTAGCATAAATAAAATATACCTAGATTAACTATCTAAGTATCCTTAAAATCTTAGCTAAACTCACAACTTAAACCTAGATTGCCCTAAAGTGCTTCAAGAAAATGCCAAAGCCTAAATTGGCATTTCTAATTCCCTTGATTAATGTATGCCAATTGAAAATAAGCATATCCTCAAATGTTGGCATATTTCATTTTTCCACAAGAGTAGCACCTTTAAATTAAGGCCCGGATCGCCTTAAATTTCCTAAAAACATACCAAAATCCCAACTTGGTAGTTCTTATGAATTTCCCTATATGTGTCATTTAAGATTAAAATCAATTCTTCCACCAATAGGCACATTTTACTCTTTCAAAGAGTAAATAATAATTCCATTTCATTTTCAAAGGTTAACAAAACCTTGAAAATGCTCCTCGAGTGTTAATTTCCTCAAAGTTGGGTTAACTACCCTTCTAATCGGAGTTGACACTCTCTAACCCATTTATGGGGTAGAGAAAATGCTCCTAGGAACCCAAAACCTATTGGTGCTCCTTGGATGCTCTAGGTATTCACTAGGGATAACTTCCCTAGATACCTTCCTAGTGACCTTGTTTGGTTTCTTAGAAGTCTTGGTCACTTTTTCTAGGTCAACTCTAGGGATTGCTTCCCTTGTAACCTTCTTTGTGACTTTCTTAGTCTTCTTAGAAGTCTTAGTCACATTTGTTGCAAAAATACTCTTAGGGATAACTTCCCTTGTATTTTTGGCTTGACCACTAGACCTAGGGTTGGTTCCATAACTATATGGAACCCTATGGTAAGATATTACATCCTTCTTAACCTTTGGTTTGTATCCCAAACCCCTATGGCCATTAGATGACCTTTGTGCTCCTAGACCTAGGCTATGCTCATTTTGCCCTTTTAGGATATTTTCCATCCTTTTTAGGGTCTTTTCCATTTTATCAAACCTTGACCTCAAGACTTGATTTTCTATCACTAAGTCCTTAGTTTTTTGTTTTCCATTAAATTTATGAGCATTTTTATTTCTAGGCTTGTAGCTAAGGTCCTTAGTGTGATTGCCTAGATTTTTATCTACCTTCCTAATCCTAGGTGTGGTAGTTTTAGCATGGTAAGCTACATTATTTTCCTTAATTTTACCATGCTCTCTATTCTTATGGTAAATAGCATTAAAATGATATAAGTTAGAACTAGCATGCTTTTTACCATAATGTAAAGGGATAAGCTCAATAAAAGTTACATTCCTTTTTACCTTAGAGGCTCCCCCTTGACTTGAGCTTCCTCCTTGAGCCTTGACCATCTTCTTCCCCTTAGGGCATTGACTCCGGTAATGCCCCTTTTGATTGCAAGAGAAGCACACAATGTGCTCCTTGCTCTTCTTTGTTCCGGGGATGGTCTCCTTTGGCTTTTCCTTGCCCTTAGGTGCCACTTGGCCCTTCTTCTTGGCCAATTTAGGGCACTTGCTTTTGTAGTGCCCATGTTCCCTACATTCAAAACATATAATATGATTTTTATTATTAATTGAACTATTTATACCTTCTTGTGTAGGGGTGGCACTTGCTCCTCCATTTGATATGAATGTAGAGGCTTCCTCTTGATCCGAAATCGATTTCCCTCCAATTGATTTATCTTGACTTGTGGAGGTGGAAGCTTCTTCATCCTCTTCTTCTCTTGACCCGGATGTGGAGGATTCTCCTTCTTCTTGATCCGGTGTCACCAAGAGTTGCTCCCCCTCAATCCTAGAGGTGGAGGCTTCACCTTCTTCTTCATCCTCTTGTACATGAAACAAGGAATATGTTCCTTCCTTGCTCTTTTGATTACACTCCCTTGAGAATGAAGCTTCTTGGATTTCCTCTTCTTCGGAAGTTGAGCATCTCTCAACTTCGGAGTCCTCCTCTTGATCTTGCTCCAATGAGTCACCCTCTTTGGATTCTTCTTGGTTAGGTACAGTGGAGGGGATCTCATGAGCCTTTTCCAATTTGCTCCATAGCTCTTTGGCATCTTCAACTTCTCCAATTTTCTCCAAGATGTTGCTCGGCAATAGATTGACCAAAAGCTTGGTCACTTTGTCATTTGCCTCACATCTTTGGATTTGTTCTTGGCTCCATTTGCTCCTTTTGAGAACTTTGCCCTTTGAATTCCTTGGAGCCTTAAAACCTTCCATTAGAGCAAACCATTGCTCTATCTCCATCATAAGAAAGTTTTCGATTCTTGATTTCCAAGAATCGAAGCTCGTGGAAGTGTACGGTGGAGCCACCCTTGTGTCAAATCCAAGTCCATCTTGGAGTTGCATCTTGAAGTTGAGCTTCTTGAAATCTTTGACTTTTGATGAATTTGCTTCAACTTCTTCACCCTCTAGCTTTTCTTGTTATGCTTGACCCTTCCGGCGATGATTCCGGTGAAGAGCGGTCTCGCTCTGATACCACTTGTTAGGACCAAAAGTAGCTAGAGGGGGGGGGTGAATAGCTCGTCGCGTTTGATCGGTGGTCGGCGTTGCTTGTTCCTTCAAAGATGTGCAGCGGAAATACAAAGAAACAATCACACAACGCTAACACGGTTGGTTTACTTGGTATCCACCTCACAAGAGGTGACTAATCCAAGGATCCACACCAACACACACACCCTCCACTAAGTAAAACTCTCCTTTATGGTAACTACCAAGGGCGGAGAAGCCCTACAAGACTCAATACAAGAAGAGAGGGAAAGGATACAAGAAATACAAGCTTACAATGAGTATAAACCCTAACCCTAGCTTCTCTTCTTGGCTTTGATCCGCCTCTTGACTTGGAGAACTTTCAAGATCCTTCAAGAACTGGCGATCTGAGCTTTGTGAGTGCTGTGGAGGAGCTGGCGAGAGATCTGGAGTGAATCGGTGAAGAGATGCCGAAGGAATCGTGCGCCTGCGGCCTTTATCGATGCCAACGGTCGGATCCCGATCGATTCGAATGTTCCCAATCGATCGGGGAGGCTTTGGATCGATCCACGGATCGATCCAGAGCGCCTGTGTAAACGCTGGATCGATCCACGGATCGATCCGGCGCTTATCGCGCGAGCAGCGTCCCAATCGATTCACCGATCGATTGGGACATCTGATCGATCCACCGATCGATCCGGAGGGCTTCTGTGAAGGCTCGGATCGATCCACCGATCGATTCGGCTCTGGATCGATCCACTGATCGATCCAGTACTTGGTTTTTGCCCAAAACCAAGTCCCAAGCCTAGCAAACCAACATCCGGTCAACCTTGACCTGTTGGTACATCATGCCTAGCATCTGGTCACTCCTTTGACCTGCTAGGACTTCCCACCGCGTGTCTGGTCAATCCCTTTGACCCACTTGGACTTTTCTATTCATGCCAAGTACCTGGTCACTCCCTTGACCTACTTGGACTTCCACCAGATGTCTGGTCAATCCCTTTGACCTATCTGTATTTCCTCGTGCCAAGTATCCAGTCAATCCTTTGACCTACTTGGACTTCCCAACACCAGATGTCCGATCATCCTTGATCCATCTGGATTTTCCCTTGCCTGGCTTCACTCACTAGGACTTTCACCTAGCTTCACTCACTAGGGCTTTCACCTGGCTTCACTCACCAGGGTTTTCAATCTGCCTAGCATCCCAGTTAGGACTTCCCAGTCAAGTATCCGGTCAACCTTGACCGACTTGACTCTTCTTCAATCAATTTCTTATTGTCAAACATCTAAACTCAAACCAAGACTCAGCTTGGTCAACCAGGTCAACCTTGACCTGAGGGATGTTACACCAACACCCTTTACTCACCTCCTCCCAAACAGAGGATTAGGCAATTTCATTCCTGGTTGCGCCTTCTTTGTGCTTTATCTGTCCGCAACTCC
Organism: Zingiber officinale; assembly: GCF_018446385.1. NCBI lineage: Eukaryota > Viridiplantae > Streptophyta > Magnoliopsida > Zingiberales > Zingiberaceae > Zingiber > Zingiber officinale. The sequence continues at coordinate 48,219,516 of NC_056003.1, read as the reverse complement.
ACCTTTCTTTTTACAAATATCTTATCAGGATTATGAGAATTCTTTTGAGTTGAAGGTTTTCTCATAATTTGTGAATTGGATAACTGATTCTTTGATTTTAGTTTTGTAATTTGCTTCTCAAATTCTCCCTTTACCTTATATAAGGAAGTAATGATGTACCATACTATCAATTAAAAAAAAAAAAGGTTGTTGAATCAATGTAGCAATTCTTGTTAAATATGTATTGCCAATACAAAAACGGGAAGCAGTTATTAGCTACACATCAATCTTGTAGTAATTGCTCCAGCTCACACTATACACACTGATATGAGTCATATGACAATGATAGGAACAGCAAGTCAGCAATATGTTGATAAAGAGGAAACATACCAGTTGCAGTCCCATCTCCAGCTCACACTATCGGCAGAAATGAGCTTTTCTAAATTGGAATTTATTAAAACATATCTTTGATAATCATGTCATAAGAAAGATTAAATGATTTGATGATATTATATTATATTAAAAAGAAAATAATTGAACATTTTAATTATACAAACTTAATTGATAATTTCACCGCCAAAACAACAAGACATGTCATTTTCAAATAATTATTGATAATATTTATATTTTTATTTAATTATATTTTACAATAATAAATGTAATTTTACTTTACATGTTGCATTCTTATTAAAAATGACAGCAATTTGTATTGCACTTTTATAATTAAAACGTAAATAAGTTGTATTATATTAAATGATTATCGGTAATATTTAATTTTTTATTATATTTTGAAATATTCATGTTATTCAATTCTTTATTTTATTGTACATCTTGTAGACTCGCTAAAATTTGTTTATCGCATGTTGAAAAGAGGATCATATTTTAAAGTGTAGATGATTTTTTAAGCTAAAATAGCAATAAGAATTTCTAAGGGACCTTTTTTTTTTTGTTTTATTAAAACTCAACTCAGGACATCAAATTCTAAGTATGGCACTATCCTTGTTTGACGATATTTGCCGAAGATAAATTACATGAAATTAATTTGAGGCTTATATATTAGATGGCCTAAGTAGATGATCACAAGCACTACCAACGGGGCTAATTTGCCAAGCATGAGTGGGACGTCACTGCTACTAAGTCGAGCACTCCCGAGTACTTTTCTAGTTCGAGTGAGAAGTCATTGCTATTGAGCTGAGCAATCTCAAGTGCTTCCCAAGTATGAATGGGAAATCGAGTGTCGCCCAAGTGGGTTGCTGAGTGTCTCGAAGTCCGAGCGCCAAGAAGGCCGAACGACGAATGCTCCCGAGTGTTTCTTGAGCTCAAGTGGAATTGTGGAGTGTTAAGTCGACCGAGCTACCTAGCTACCAAGTCGGGAGAGCAATGCCGAGTCGAGAAGTTGCATGCTCGACTACCAAGTATTGATCGTGTCAAGTGGGTCATTGTACCGAGCTGGGAAAGCTATGCCAAATCAGGGAAGGAAACATCTGTTGGGTGCTACTCAGAATTTCGTTCTGTTTCCCCTGTATAAAAATTTGTACAGGCACAGAACTTTTCCTAGCAACCCATGTGTTCTTAAATTTGGATTGCAAACGAAACTTAATATTTTTACCTCAAGTTCAAACCATGTGTTCTTCATAAGTTAAACTTGGATTGGAAACAAAACTTAACATTTTTACTCCAAGTTCAACTCATGTGTTTTTCAGAAGTTAAACCATATTATAGAAGTTGATTAAATATCTATTTCAAGGATTGACTTCCAGGTCGTTGACGAGACACTCGACCTTCTTGGTTATGAGATCATACACCACTTCCTAGACAAAGTTTTTCAAAGAAATTAAATATTTAAACTCCTCACAATAAACCCTAGGTTTAACTAAAGAGACCTCAATCGAAGCACAAAATCGAAATACAAAATTGAAGCACAAAATCGAAACACAAAATCGCTAGCATCTTGTGTTGGTATTTCAGGATCCATACAAAGAAAAACTAAACTAGTTTGCAGCGGAATAAAGAACTAGTTGTACATTTCCTTGTAGCTAAAGACTTCTTGATCTTCTGCTGTATTCCTCTCCTCTTCTTAGCGACAATCTACCAAAACGAAGACACCTGACCTTCTCTTTCTTTTCCAAGCTTTCGGCCACCAAAGAATACAAAGTGAAGAGACCTCCTTCTTCTTCTTCTTCTCCTCCAAGCAATCGGCCACCAAGGTAGAGTCTTCTCCAAAGGGGCGCCGACCCTAATGAAGAAGAAAGGATGGATGCCGCCGGCCTTTAGGGAAAGAAGACAATAGAAGAAGATAGAAGAAGGGCCGGCCATACAAGAGAATAAAGAGGAGCCTTAGGTTGTGTTAGTTTTTTGGGCACTTCCCTCCTCCTCTTTTATAATTTTTGCTAGCGGCTAATAAGGAAAGTTTTTAATAAAATTTCCTTTTATTTACTATTGTAGATGGTTACAAAAAAAGAAAGATTTTAACAAAATTAAAATCTCTCTTTAAAATCATTGTAAATAGCTATAAAAGGAAAGATTATAACAAAATTTTATTTTAAACAAAATCTTCCTTTTATTCCTATAATGGTTGGTTACAAAAAAAAGAAAAGATTTTAACGAAATTAAAATCTCTCTTTTAACCATTGTAGATAACTACAAAAAATGAAAGATTTTAACAAAATTAAAATCTCTCTTTTAATGCATTGTAGAAGGCTATAAAAGGAAAGATTTTAACAAAATTTTATTTTCAACAAAACTTCCTTTTCTCTTCTTGTATGGTCGGCCCTATGCTTGGGCACCAAGCATGGCTTGGCCGACCCACATCTTGGGCACCAAGAGAGCTTGGCCGGCCCCTTGCTTGGGCACCAAGCAAGGATGTGGCCGACCCCTCATTTGGGTAAGAAAGAAAATCAAAACGGGTGAACGCGAGACTTTATAGAGGCTACAAAGGGACCGAGAGGAGGAATTGGTTTTGGTCTCCCGATGAGCTTGAGCTTCCTGTGTTCGACCCGAACACCTAACTCAAGTTCATCAATAATAACTCATACCACTAAAGAGTTATTATTGAACTACTGCACCAATCTCATATTATATTATGGGCTCCATTTTATCATGAGTGCATTAATCTCCCTGTGTTTAAGATATCGAATGTCCATTAATTAAATGAGTTACTGACAACTCACTTAATTAATATCTAACTCCAAGAGTAGTACCACTCAACTTCATTGTCATGTCGGACTAAGTCCACCTGCAGGGTTTACATGGCAATCCTTATGAACTCCTCAAGGGGGCATCATCAACCTAGATAACTAGGACACAGTTTCCTTCAATAATCAACAACACACCATATAAATAATATTATTTCCTAATTTATCGGGCCTATTAATTTAACGAATAAATCTCACCCATTGATAAATCAAAGAAATAAATACTAAGTATATGTGCTTGTTATTATATCGGGATTAAGAGTACGCATATCCATAATAACAGAGGTTATGTTCTTTTATGCAGTCAGTATAAAAGGAACAATCTCAAATGATTCTGCTCAATATACACATAGTGTACTAGTGTAATTTTATAGTCAAGATAAACTAGTATCAAATTATACTACAACCATTCCAATGATTTGTCCCAATCCATCTTGGTTGTGAGCTACTATTTATAATTTATAAGGAACTGATAATATGAGCTTTTGTGTGACACCACACACCATGTTATCTACAATATAAATTAAATGGACAATTGGATTTTACTAAATGCAGACATTAGACCAATGTGATTTTCATTTCAAAATAAATGTTCATACAAAAAGCTAAGCTTTTAATATACATCCTAACAACACCAAGGCTTGCATTTGATGCATTTCCTTAAAACAGATTAAATTCGTCCCCTTTGGCTATACTTTGAGATCATATTGAACATCTGAGACCAAGTATACAATCAAACATTGGTTGTTCATGGTGAACTTAGTGTGTACCCGACACTATCACGAAAGTTTTGTCAAATGGGGATGCACGAAAGAGGGGAACGAAGTGGATGAATTTCCTTGCGTCTCTTTTGCTTAAGTGCTTGTACCTCTCCCTACTTGAGATCACAATCTTCTCTTTTATAGGAGCTTCATCTTTAGGCAATCTGGTTAATGGTCATTTACTGTCTTTCTGTAAAATACCGGAAAATAGGCGAATATTAATAAGGGAATTTTCCGGAATTTTTGGAATTTTTTCAGGAATTTTTCGGAGCTCGTACGGACGATTTGACGGGGATAAAAACAGGGTCCGGAAAAGCCTGTTTAGGCTACCCCATTTAAGCGAGGAAATGTTTATAATTACTTTTCCTTTTTACTTTTCTTTTTCTTTATTTTATATTCTTCTTTTCTCCTCGTCGAAGCCTTGCGCCCGAGCCTCTTCTTCCCGAGCGTTTTCTTTTCTTCTCCCGAGCCCTAACCGAGCGGTTCCTTCTCCCTCTCCGCGTACAAAACCTTCCAGCCAAGGGCTTCGCCTTCTTCTTCCTTCCCCCGAGTCGGACTCCTCTCCTCTTCTGCCCTAGCCTTTGCACAACATCACCGCTGCCCTCTCTGGACCAAAGCAGCGCCGGCCACCACGACTTCCTCCTTTCTTTTTCCCGAGACCTCGCCGGCCACTAGGTTCGACCTAGCGCCACCGCCCCTCTCCGATCTCCTCTGTGCCGGCCTCCTCCACACCGTATCCTAACTCCCCGATCTCATCTCATCAGAGTCGAGCCTTCCTCACAGCGATTCGTGCCCTAGATCACCGGGGATAGGGAGTGTGCGCCGAGGACAAGGCTGATCACCAAGTTCTGTCGTGCCATCTACAAACCCTTGTTTGGTCCGGTGCCACCAGATCGAGTCGGTGCCTTCTTCCGTACTTCTACGCGATAATGGATCTGTGCCATCGTTGGTCCTTGCACTGTTGACACTCATCTGTGGTAAGGAGGTCAAATTAAACTTGTGTTGGTGATGGGTTGATGTGTTGGATTCTAATCTTGTCCTCTGTATCCGGTTGTTTTCAGTGAGGCAAGGTTTTGTTCTGTGGGATTTCTGGTAGAAATTCCCTCCAATAGTGTTGGTGCGGGAAGCATCCGACGATCGAACCTAAGTTTTGATTATGGCAAAGGATTCAAAGTTAAGGTGCTTTGTTATCTGACAGCTTTTGCTGAGTGTTTCAGGAAAGTCCTAACTGCGGTTAGGCAAGGTAAAACCCTAGGGGGTGGTAACCCTAGGTCATAGGGGGTGGTAACCCTATGCGGAAAGTCTTGGCAGGTCGATGGCTTCAGGCAAAAGTCCTAGGGGGTGGTAACCCTAGGTGGAAAGTCCCGTGTCGCGAACCGGTGAAAGTCTGAACTGGCCGGGAAGCGGATGTTCACAGAAAGTCCGGAGCATCGAGTGCGAGCAAAAGTCCATCGATCCGGAGGATCGTACTGGCAAAAATCTCCGAGAGGAGTAGGTGAGGACGCATTCCCGTAGAAGGAACAGTGGCGTCGGGTCGACCTAGGGTTTCCGGTTGGAAACAGTCCAGAGACCGTCATAATTTCATATTCATACTATTATGTTGTGTTAACTTTGTGTTGCAGGTATCTTTGGATTAACATACTTGCAGGTACCAAAAACACAAAGAAGGACTCGGATGAACAGTGTCCGAGGCGCCTCCATGGAGCTTGGAGGCGCCTCGGGTGCGAGCCAGGAAAAGGCCAGCGCAACAGACTGGAGGCGCCTTGAATGGAGATCAAGGCGCCTTGAACCGGAGGTTGAAGGCGCCTTAAACCAGATAGAGTTCGACCAGGTCCGTGCTGATCCACGCGGGTGACTCGGCTTGTTCAAGGCGCCTTGGTGAACAGTGTAAGGCGCCTTGAACCCCCTTTATAAGGGGTCTCGACCAGCAGCTTCGAAACACAACTTCCAAGCAATCCTTGTGCTGCGTGCTGCTCATTCAACGGCCCTGAAGTGCTGTTACAAGTCCACGACGACCAGGAGCTTCGAGATTACGATTCTGTCGTCGGTATACTTGTTTTTTACTGTACTAATTGTAAATCTTGTACTCCTTTTTCGTACTTATAAGTGTTGCCCACCGAAAGCGATCAAGGATCGCGGGCCTTCGAGTAGGAGTCGACCTAGGCTCCGAACGAAGTAAAACTACTTGTGTTCTTCTGTGATTGCGTTCGTTACTTCCGCTGCGTAAATTTACTTTGATAGTTTTACGATTCCGATAATCGAACGAATAGCCGCGAGCGCTATTCACCCCCCCTCTAGCGCGTCTCGATCCAACAATTGGTATCAGAGTGGGGTCGTTTTAAATTGGTGCAACCACCTTTCAAAACAAATTTTTCGCAGTTTTTTTTCGTTTTCGGAGTCGAATTAGAATTTAGCCTTATAGCTATATTCTAATTTTTGTTTCCCTCGAATCGACTTTTGCTCGAAGTAGGTGCAACACCACTCGAGTTCGTTTATTTCATTTTCTCCAGCACTACTAATCCAAGACTCGGTCTTGGAATAGATTTTGTTGTTTTGTTCTTTTAGATCTAAATGGCCCAACAAGAAGGATATAGTACCGTTCGTCCCCACTATTTTCCGGAGAAGACTTGGGTATTGGAAGGGCGAATGGAGATATATCTCAAGATCGATTCGATACGGATGATCATCAAACAGACTGGACCGACTAAGCCTACACCGTGAAAATTGGGAGCCAAGATTTATCAAAAGGTGGAAGGCGGCGAAAAGCCACCGCACCATCCAATGTGGTCTTACCAAAGAAGAGCTCAACAGTCGGTCCATTCTCCTCCATAAAAGAACTCTGGGAAAAGCTCATCGAACTCCACGAAGGCACTGACGACACCAAGGTAAGTAAAAGAGATCTTTTACTTAATAAATTATATAATCTAAAAATGCAGGAAGGCGAAACAGCGAGTTCTCTTCACGCGAGAATACAAGACATCCTTAACTCTCTTCACGGAATTGGCCAGAAGATAGAAAATCGGGACATAATAAGGTATGCCCTAAACTCGTTTCCAAGGAATACATTGTGGGCATCAATGGTAGATGCCTACAAAGTTTCCAAGGATTTATCTTCTTTAAAACTAGATGAACTTTTTAGTGAATTTGAACTTCATGAGCAGACTAATGCACAGCCTACCGAGAAAGGTATTGCGTTGGTTGCAGGTACAAGCCGAACCCGGGAACCGAGACCTCGACGGAAAACCGTGTTGGTGCAACCTTAGGTCAAGGTTGACCTGGTTGACCCGACTCGAGTTGACTTGACTCGAGTTGTATTTTGATGTTTGACTTGGGAAGATTCTTGATGCAACTTTAGGTCAAGGTTGACCTAGTTGAGTTGCATGTTGATGTTTGACACTCGTGAGAGAGTTCTATTCTTGATGTGAGACAAGAATAGATGTTTGGGGGATTGTAGGTGCAACCGTAGGTCAAGGTTGACCTGGTTGACCTGATTCGGGAAAAAGTCCAAGTATAGAGACTTGGCAACGGAAAAGTCCAAGCAGGGAGCCTGGCACTGGAAAAGTCCAAGTATGGAGACTTGGCACTGGAAAAGTCCAAGTATGGAGACTTGGCACTGGAAAAGTCCAAGCAGGGAGCTTGGCACGTGGGAAAGTCCTAACTGGGATGTTAGGCAGTGTTGGAAAGTCCTGGTGAGTGAAACCAGGCAAGGGAAAATCCAGATGGATCAGGGATGATCGGACTTCTGGTGTTGGAAAATCCAGATGGATCAGGGATGATCGGACTTCTGGTGTTGGAAAGTCCAAGTAGATCAAGGGAGTGAACTGATACTTGGCACGAAGAGGAAAATCCAGATGGATCAGGGATGATCGGACGTCTGGTGTGGAAAAGTCCAAGTAGGTCAAAGGGATTGACCGGACACTTGGTGGGGAGTCTTAGCAGGTCAAGGAAGTGACCAGATGCTAAGCATGATGAACCAATAGGTCAAGGTTGACCGGATATTGGTTTGGACTTGGTTTGGGCAAAAACCAAGCTCCGGATCGGTCTCGAGTGATCACCGAATTCGGTGTTGTACCCCATGAGACCGAACAGGCATCCTCCCGATCGGTCCACGACCGATCGAACTATAGCGAGACCCATACATGTCTTTGTGTACTCTGGAGAGTGGATGTCACGAACAACAGAGCATGTCCAGCCTACAAATCATATTTTGAATATTCGAGCCGGTCACATCAAATATTTGCATGCTCGCTTAAGGAGCTATTAGTGACACTTTTGATCGGTCTTTTCCAAGGATGTTTGCGAAAACGTACTTATTCTTTGAGGCGTGTATAAATTCTAAAGGGCACTATAGAAAGAACTCTCTCCTTCCGTTGCTAAGTGCTGCTGTGCTTGAGCTTTGTTGAGCTCGTCCAAAGCTTCGCGTGAGCTTCCCCGACTGGAACAGCTGCTGCTGTTAGAGTTTTTGAAGCTGCTGCTTCATCCGGACTCCAGTCGACGAGAAAGCAAGATTGGTAGAGTGCTTGAGTATTCTTATTTGTATTTCTTGCTTATTCTTTGTACTTGTACTCTTTGTTTGCTGTTGCAAACGTTTGTGGCGAGGTTTCTCCACCCACAAGGAGTATATTGTATTAGCCGGTTCTCCGGGGACTCATCCACCGACGGATTGACTGGACTCGTCCACCTTACGGACACGCCGAGGAGTAGGAGCCCTAATCTCCGAACCTCGTTACATCCTTGCGTTGAGGTTTGATTTCTTCTCCTGTTTTCGTTTCTATTTGTATTTCCGCTGCACTAACCTAATCGTAGGAAGAAACGAGTAATTTGGGGTCGGCTATTCACACCCCCCTCTCTAGCCGCGTACGAAGGATCCTAACAAACCGAACCAGCATCGGAAGCTGAACCAGACTCTGATGATGAAGAAGGTGACATTACAACCGAGCTGGTAAATCTCGTGAAGAAGCTCTACAAGACGAAAGGATTCGACAAAAGAGATCTAAAGAAGGCAGTGAAATCAAAGGAAGGCCCACAAAATACAAAGATGAAGTTTGAAGTTACATGCTACGGGTGTAACCAAAAAGGGCACATCAAAACCAACTGCCCTAACCTAAAGGAGATCAAAAAGCAAAGAAGGAAAAAGGTCCTTAAGGCAACATGGGACGAGTCTTCATCAGAGGACGACGACGACGAGCTCGAACAAACGAGTCTACTCGCATTAATGGCCCGGGACCAAGTCGTCGAATCTGGATGCGAGAGCGAGTCTGAGGCAGAGTCCGAGCAAAGCCACGGATCCGTATCCGTTTCCGAAGGACCAGACCCCGCTGTAAGTATCTCCTGGTTGAACATTTTAGTTAGCTATTTATTGCGCAAATTAGCTAAGTCAAACCTAAAAGTTAAGTCACTTCTAAAGGAAGTAAGTGTCCTTAAAGAAGTGGCTGACACCAAACCCTTACCTGACCAGAGTCAGACTGAATTTCCAACTCAAGTTCAAAAACTTGAGGAAGAAAATTCAAGTTTAACAAATAAGGTTAAAGATTTAGAAAATACCTTAGAATGGTTTACTTTGGGCTCCAAGAATTTGAACTTGATTCTTGGGACACAAAGAGCCATCTACAACAGAACTGGGCTGGGTTACAAAAGTAAATATAGATCCTATTTATCATTAATAAACAAACAAAGTATTAAAACAGTCCAAGCATGGGTCTCCAAGTCTAACTTGGTTAATCAAGTTGGACTTGGCCAATACTGGGTGCCAAAGGATCAAATATACTACCTCGATAGACCATATCGAGGCCATGATCCAGGGGGAGCAAAGAGAAAAACAATCCTAAAAATTTAAAATTAAAATTCGAAAGTAAAAAATTTTTAAAATTCGAAAGGAAAAAATTAAATTCAAAATTCGAAATTAAAATTAAAATTAAATTCAAAATTAAAATAAAAAATTAAATTCAAAATTAAAATTAAAAATTAAATTCAAAATTCAAAATTAAAATTAAATTCAAAATTCGAAATCAAAATTAAAATTAAATTCAAAATTCAAAATTCAAAATTCAAATTAAGAAATTAAAACTCAAAATGAAGATAAGGGATCCAGACTCGCTGGCACCCCCAACTAAACTACCCGGGAGGGTAACTGAACCTAATCTACCCGAAATGGGTAAAACAAGAGTAGATTACCCGGCAGGGTAATTAAGGTTAGATTAAAACGGACTAAGGTTAACTTGAACCACAGTACTGGTGAAGTTTTTGGATGATAGTACGTTAGGGAAGCTTGGGCATCGCATGTCTAGGAAGATATGGCTTCGACCTGGTGCATTTGGCCAAGTGGAACTGACCGAAGCTACCCTTAAATGGATCCTAACTAGTTAGACCAAGGTTTAGTACTAAGCTCAATGGGTAGGACTATTTGGAAAACCTCGAAGGCATGGTTACTTTAATGAGTTCCTTGTGACTCACCATAGCCCAGAAGTTTATCCAAAGAATGCTTACTTATTGAACCCAAAGCTAAACCTGAATCTAACACAAAGTTAACCCAAACCTTAAAATTGAATTATAAATCATCTCACATCAATCATAGGTTTCCCTGATTGAAAATTTAGATCGGGTGAGATGACTAAGTAATAACATTCATTTAAAACTCAATTTCAAAATCAATTTTAAAACTCAATTTTAAAAATCAATTTTAAAACTCAATTTCAAAATCAATTTCAAAATCAATTTTAAAACTCAATTTCAAAATCAATTTTAAAACTCAATTTCAAAATCAATTTTAAAACTCAATTTTAAAAATCAATTTTAAAACTCAATTTTCAAAATCAATTTTAAAACTCAATTTCAAAATCAATCTTAAAACTCAATTTTCAAAATCAATTTTAAAACTCAATTTCAAAATCAATTTTAAAACTCAATTTTCAAAATCAATTTTAAAAATCATTTTCAAAATCAATTTTAAAAATCATTTTCAAAATCAATTCTAAAACTCAATTTTCAAAATCAATTTTAAAAATCATTTTCAAAATCAATTTTAAAACTCAATTTTCAAAATCAATTTTAAAACTCAAATTTCAAAATCAATTTTAAAACTCAATTTCAAAATCAATTTTAAAAATCAATTTTCAAAATCAATTTTAAAACTCAATTTTCAAAATCAATTTTCAAAATCAATTATTTTAAAACCTCTTCAAAATTAAATTTAAATTTAAAAAAAAAAAAAAAATCGGGTGGAGCTTATCAGAGGCGCCTCCCATCAAAAGGAGGCGCCTTAGCAAGCGGCGGGAAAATTCCCGTCGCTTCGTCTTAAGGCGCCTCGGATCAACCCGAGGCGCCTCCAACTTATATAAGGCGCCTTAAACCTTGGTTTAAGGCGCCTTCAACACTTTATATCAAAACGAACAGAAGCCTTTCTGTTTGTTTTCTGTCGACGCCAAGCACGCGTTACTCGTGCGGTTTCCTCCCAACTAAGGCGCCCTCAACCGGTTTTTTTTCCCTCTCTACGTGACAATGCCTCCTAGGTATAATCCTAATCCCTTTCGATCAAGTTTTACTTAGAACTTTTGCTTATTTCTGTCAATTTATGGTAAAATCGTTCAAAATAGGAAACGCCGACATGTTGATCTTAATCCAGCTAGAATTCCATCAGCAGATATCAGATTCCCGACTATACATCTTAGGGATACCTTTGCTAATTACATCTTTGAACCTATCAAGCCTAGATATGTGAATAAGACTTTTTATACCCAGTATTGTCAACCAACTATTCAAATGATAGAGCACTATCAACTAGATCAATTGGTTTACTGCACCAATACAGTAAACCAGGAGTTATGTGCCCAGTTTTATCACAATCTTGAGAGGATTGATGATAATAGGTACAGCACCAGAGTTTCTGGCGTGGACATTGAGCTTACTCCCACTCTGCTACGCACCACCCTAGGTCTTAGGGCTTCTGAGTCTACCTTTCTATGCTATCCCAGTAGGGATCTGCCATTTGGCGATCCTTACTCCCACATTACGTTAGATACTATCTATACGTATTTCCTCGGGGGAGAGAGACCTGCTGACTTGACTGAGTTCAGGTCAGTTACTCTTCGGATTCAGGACTACATGATGTATAGGGTCCTGACAGCATGTATTCTGCCGATCTCATCTCGGGATGTCCCGAAGATGAGATCTTCACACTCATTCTTCTTGTACGCCCTGTGTCATCGGTTTGACATCGATATTGCCCTGCATATGTTCCAGAACATTATCTGTGCATCTGGGACAGTCACCTCCAAGATAGTCCACATGCCCTATTGTCATATTCTGACACGCTTCTTTTCGGCCATAGAGGGTATAGATGTGACTAGAGGAACAGTCATTCCTCTTACTATATATGATGAGCTAGGATCCCGTAGTTGTAGACTAGCCAGTGCCGATATCACAGCTGATGGAGTTCTAGCGTGGATAGGACGACCACAGCAGGCAGCTGCCCCTATCGCTCCAGCAGCCGATGATTTACCAGGCGAGGGAGAGGAGTGGGCTGATTTCTTAGCTGAGGATCTTTTCGCGGATCCCTCCCCGTCTGCCAGACCATCCACCTCAGCTGGACCTTCGACCTCTTCCTCACTCTCCGTCGAGGACAGACTAGCTCGACTCGAGGTTGAGTCCATCCAGACACGACGGATAGTTCTCTCTATTCGATCCGAGATGGCTGCCGAATTTACGTCCCTTCGTGACGAGATATGACGGCTAGGTCAGCCAGCACCTGAGCAGCCCCATGATCCTCCAGCTAGCTCTCCTCGAGCAGATGATCCTGCTAGTTGATATGACTTTGTTATGCATTATTCTGTGGATTGTTGTCTCACTTGTTTAGACTTCCTTATTCTGTGGATGTACTTATTTGCATGCTTATTCAGTTTCACAAAATCTGAGTTCACTTATCATTTACTTTTAAAATTCTAGGAAAATACTCATTTCAAAATTCCAATTTCTTAGAATTTTCAACATTTGGATCTAGCCTAAGCTTTCCCCTAGAAATCATGTTCCCCCTAGATTAAAGCCAGAGCATCTCACAAACACCTAGGTCTACCTTGCTTGTGTTTGAAAAACTTAGAAAGGCGTGAGATGCATAGGGTACAGCCTGGACTCAGGAATGCTTATATTTGTGCATCAATATGAGTCTGGGCGTTAAACACATCATAAATAGTAATCAAGTCAGGTCTTCCAGCTCTAGCCAATTCTAACTGGACCAAATAGACTTAACTTGACTAACCATGTGAAAGCTACTGCCCTCTAGGCAATCAGCAAGTAGCTAAAGGTTAGACAATTAGGAAAATTATGTTTCAATTTTTTGGTCAAGCATGATAGTACTTAAGGTTCTAATCAAATGACTTTACCTAATTATTTTAAAGGCTCTGATACTTAATCAATTTAAACTCAATAATTTAATTTGACTCATACTTGGACTAGAAAACAAACTACTGCTACTCCCTCTTTCCTTCTTCAAAATGGGTATTCAAAACTTAATTACAGTTTTTCAGAAAACTTATCTATGTAGTGAATATTCAATTATTTTCAAATCTAGTCAACTTTTTTGTAACGGTTTAAAAGTTTTTAAGTGACTTCATATTTTATAACTTCTAAACAATTCCTTTTATTGAAAATTCAAATACTCCTATTTTCAAACCTAGTTAATGTCAAGACTATTTTAACTAGACTTAGTTATACTGTACTCTAAACTTAGCTATTTTTGCAAAATATCTTCTCAAGACAAATCATTTCAAAGCTAAATATATAGCTAAGTACCTTCATATTTGGCAAATTCCAAAATTCAAAAAGCTAAGTCGTTTTGTCAAAAAGAAAATTTATTTTTTTCTTTGAAAACTTTCCTTCAGAAAAATACAAATCTACTCTCAAACTGGTTTATTTTTGATGTATGGCAAAGGGGGAGAGTAGGTAAATTAAAAGTTAAAGGAAAATTCAAAGTATTTAGTAAAAGGCGGGCTTTTATTAAGGGGGAGTCTAATATTACCAAGGTAAAAAGTTTCCAGCTTAACTGTTATTTCATTTGAAGTTTATTTAAGCCTGGTTAACGTTATGCAGTTATTACATATATTCAGTTATTACAAATGTTTTTTTAACTTTGAATTACGTATTGCCATAATCAAAAAGGGGGAGATTGTTGGTGCAGGAAGCATCCGACGATCGAACCTAAGTTTTGATTATGGCAAAGGATTCAAAGTTAAGGTGCTTTGTTATCTGACAGCTTTTGCTGAGTGTTTCAGGAAAGTCCTAACTGCGGTTAGGCAAGGTAAAACCCTAGGGGGTGGTAACCCTAGGTCATAGGGGGTGGTAACCCTATGCGGAAAGTCTTGGCAGGTCGATGGCTTCAGGCAAAAGTCCTAGGGGGTGGTAACCCTAGGTGGAAAGTCCTGGTGTCGCGAACCAGGTGAAAGTCTGAACTGGCCGGTGAAGCGGATGTTCAGCAGAAAGTCCGGGAGCATCGAGTGCCGAGCAAAAGTCCAGTCGATCTGGAGGATCGTACTGGCAACAGGTAAAATCTCCTGAGAGGAGTAGGTGAGGACGCGTTCCCCGTAGAGGGAACAGTAGGCGTCGGGTCGACCTAGGGTTTCCGGCTGGAAACCCGAAGTCCGGAGACTGTCATAATTTCATATTCATACTATTATGTTGTGTTAACTTTGTGTTGCGGTATCTTTGGATTAACATACTTGCAGTACCAAAAACACAAAGAAGGACTCGGATGAGCGAGGCGCCCATGGAGCTTGGGCGCCTCGAGCCAGAAAAGGCCAACAGAAGATTGAGGCGCCTTGAATGGAGATCAAGGCGCCTTGAACCGGAGGTTGAAGGCGCCTTGAATAGGCGCCTTAAACCAGATAGAGTTCGACCAGTCCGTCTTGATCCACGCGGTGACTCGGCTCAAGGCGCCTGGTGAACAAAGTAAGGCGCCTTGAACCCCTTTATAAGGGGTCTCGACCAGCAGCTTGAAACACAACTTCCAAGCAATCCTTGTCTGCGTCTGCTCATTCAACGACCACAAGTCCACGACGACCAGGAGCTTCGAGATTACGATTCTGTCGTCGGTATACTTGTTTTTTACTGTACTAATTGTAAATCTTGTACTCCTTTTTCGTACTTATAAGTGTTGCCCACCGAAAGCGATCAAGGATCGCGGGCCTTCGAGTAGGAGTCGACCTAGGCTCCGAACGAAGTAAAACTACTTGTGTTCTTCTGTGATTGCGTTCGTTACTTCCGCTGCGTAAATTTACTTTGATAGTTTTACGATTCCGATAATCGAACGAATAGCCGCGAGCGCTATTCACCCCCCCTCTAGCACCTGGTTTCCGCATCGGCTGTGATTTGAGGTAAAGTGTAGGATCGTGATACATTTTGTTGTGAATTTGGATTTTATGGTTAGTAGGTTGGTTTAGGGTTTGTCCTAAATAGATCTTAAGAATTTATTTAGCTATTTATGTAAATTGTAGCTAAATAAAATATATTTGATTGTTCGTGACACAGGATTTTGACGCGAGACGAGTATCTCGGAGTCGGAATTGGACCTTTCTTTTGTCGGAGGCGGGTACTTTTGACTTATTGTCTTTGATATGCTTAGTAATTAAATTAACAAGATGCATTAATTGTGTTTCTTACTTGTTTCGGTTAATCACTACCCAATACATGCTACATGTTGATTGATTATTTGTTTACATCTTGTATGGATATGTACCTGATTCCACATGCTCATGGGTAGTGATATAACCATATTTTACCATGTCAGGACCTAGGTTTGATACCTTATATGATCAGATACCTTGATATGATTCATTCGCTTTGGTGCACATTATGATATGTCCAGAGATTGGTTTAGTACATTACCATGTTTAGTGACATGCACCATTCGCATGATTGCATGCTGAGTGATTGATTGCTCCTTTATTGTCGAGCACTTTGCCAGTTTCATCACTGTTCGGTGCTCCGTTGTGACGCTCATGGGTAGCGGGACACAGCGTGGTAGCACGTCAGTTTGGCTCTTCCGGTGCTCCGTTGGTCCGCTCATGGGTAGTGTGACGCAGCGTGTAGCACGTTAGAGATCCCTCCCCGTCACAGTGTACCGGGAGATGAGAGCATGGCGCTCCCCCATTTATGATTTGGGGTAGGAGTACGTATGTACTCCGACAGCATCCCGTCCACTCGGTCACTCATCAGGAGTAGTGGTTGTCACAGCCCTACCCACTCGGTCCCACTGTTGTTGTGAGTCGGCTGACTGGCGTCAGGGGTGACCATGACATTGGCATCATATGCATGATGCATTTATTGTTTGTGTTTGTGTTTGTTGCACTTATATGCTGCACATTGCTTGGATACCTTGATTGACATGCATACAGGTCTTCTATACCTTTCGGACTGTTTGTCCTTTTACCGGGTCCTGGTTAGTACAGTTTCTCTCCTGCTTACTTCAGTTTGGTATTTACCTTTATTCATCAGGAGACTGTACGCATGATTAGTGCTAGGTGTTATTTCCTTACTTTACATATCAATTGTACCTGCTGAGTGTTGGACTCACCCCGCCTCCATTGTTGTTATTTTCAGGTTAATGCTGTCAGGAGGGAGTTCCAGTCCTCCAGCTATTTGTTATCGTTTGTATTATTTTTGATTCTTACTTGACTATATTTGGATTTGGATGTTGAATACTTAGATATTATATAAGTTGTCTCGTTGATGGATTTGTTTTCGATTTTATACTACTACATGCCTGCCTGGACGGCAGAAGAGGTAAGAAAAATCGGATTTGGGTTTTACGAGTGTAGTTGAGTAGGGTTGATTTCGAGTCAGAGTATTACTATGTTGTTTATTTTATTAACTGCGTGGTTGTGACAGCCAGAGGCTGAATACTTATATAAACTGCGTGGTGATTGGTTTTATTTACTGTTATTATTCTAGCCGCCTGTGGCTGAGGTATATGGGTTATGTAGAAGTTTCAGATTGTCCGCCGTACAGGGGAGATGCTGCCGAAATTTCTTCGGACAGGGACTCCTCTGGGGCGTGACACTTTCCTCACCCAAATCAAAATGTCAAATATAGCCGGTCGTTTCACCCGGGAGGTTACGAATATATCATTAATATCAGTTAATGCATCTGTTACGCATCTGAGTAGTAGCAAAATTGGATTCGAGTGACAAAATGTAAGTTGATTCACTTACATAAATTTTGCCACCAACAGTCCGACATTCGATGCGCAAGTCATGTTCGCACATGAGTCACCTTTGATTCAGTATAATCCAAACCCTAGATTTACAACTATCCCTACACTGACACACCTAAGAGAGAGCCTCTCCCATGTCAATGTTCACAACTTCAATGGTTGTGATCCAATAGAAATCAACCATCAAGTCACTCACTCCCTAATGTAGGAATAAACTCTCATGCACATGATAATCCTTCCCATCCACCTCTTGTTTTTATTCAAAATTTCCAACACTTTTTTCATAGCATGGGGTATTATCACATGAGGTCTTGGGGTCAAAACTCAGAGCGTTCAAACATGTCATTCCTCATGCCTTGACCACGTGAACTAATGGCTAGTAGTCACCCATGATTTACCTCCTACATATTAACCTAGAGATAGATTAATAAAGATACTAAGAGCAAACGAATCACTTTTTATCACATTCTCATCTCTAATAATCCAGCAACTCAATTTCTATTTGAATAAGTTTTCATATTCCTTATACTTCAATCTATTTTTAACCAATAGTGGCAAGAGATGAATATGTTCGCCCCCAGCACTCTTGCCAACCCGTCCCAGAGCCAACACGGAGGAGATAAATCACGGACGACTACTAACCTTTGGAATAATAACTAGCACATAAGTAAGACATTTATCAATAACATTCATTTCTCTTCTTAATGATATATAGTATTTATTAAATAAAATATAATTATTAATATATTTTAGAAATATATAAGTTTATCTAAATATTTAAAATTAAATTAGATAAGTAATTTTAAAATTTTTACCGGTCAAAATTAAATTTAGTTGATAATTTATAATTTTTTTACCAGTTTTAGTTGATAATTTTTAGTTAGATTTAACTAATATTTTTTAATTTTTTAATGATCAAAATTAAATATGATTGATAATTTTTAATTTTTTTTACTAGTCAAGATTAGATTTATCAATAATTTTAATTTTTTTACTTAGATGTGCTTGATAATTTATAATTTTTTTTCAACCAAAAATTAGTCAATAATTTTAAATTTTTTATTGATTAAAATTTGATTTATTAATCAAAGTTAGGTTTGTCTATTGAATTAAAAATATTAATTAATTATTTTTTTAGTAATTGATACATTGTTATAAAAAATCTTTAAAAAAAATCAAAAACACATTTAAAGCTATTTTTTTAAATTTTATTTTATTTCTCTATTTTTTTTCCTTTTTCGCCATTTTTATACTATTATTAGAATGTCCCTGCTGCTACAAGTTTTTCACACAATCTGTTTTTTTATAATTCATCGTTAATAGATTATCAATTAAATATTTTTAACTAGATAAATTTGATTAATAGTTTATCAAAATTAAAATTGATCAATAAAAAAATAAAATGTATATTAAACAGTATTATAATAATTTATCATTGGATCAAAGTTAACTAATATTTTAAATATTCTATGGGTCAAATTTAACTTTATTTAGTTGAATAAAAATATTTATTTGGTAAATATATTATTTTTTTAATAAATTATATTTGAAAGTTGAGAAGAATATTCTTTTTTAATTTTATTAATACAAAAGTGGAACTTATGTAACAATAAAATTGTTGTATTAATGCTCACAACTTTTGCATTCTTTTAAATTATATTAATAAAATTTAAGATCTTTAACAATATTTTATATAATACTTTTTTTTTTAAAACATTACTATTTAATTAAAAAAAGATATTAAGGTCTTTAAATATTTTCTGCCTAAGGCCTAAAAAATATTGAGACGACCTTAAAAAATATTTAAGACGGCCCTGTTCTCAGCAGGCCGGCCTTACATATCTCAAAGATTAACGCTCAAGTCGTCCTTTCGCTTTAATTCTCATAATTAAACAAACTACGAGCAATTAAGGGCGAAGATCAGAAGAAGCTCGACGTGCTGTCCAAAAGAGTGTTACGTTCATGGAGGCTCTGATCAACAGCGGATCGGACGAACTGTAAGTCAGCTGTCATTCGTGCTCGATCGACGATGATTCAGTAGTATAAGTTTGAATTCTTTCTTTCTTCGATTTGTAGTGCCTCCTGGTGTCTGAAGAGGAAGGGGAGGCAATCTTTGTCGAGCCATATCGCTGCATGGAAAGTCTGTAAAAGTACTACACTTGTCTTCCTTCATAGCTTGTTGTGTTGTTGGAACCCTGAAAGCTCTCTCTCTCATCTTGGGCATGCAGATACTGCCTTGTGTTTGATCCTTTAGACGGTTCCTCCAACATCGACTGCGGCATGTCCGTCGGAACAGTATGAGTTTCAATCCTCATTTGCTTTAAACGTGTCAAACCAAACTAAATTTTATATTGATTAGATAATGAAGTCATGACGAAAAAAAGGACAACCTCCAACTGATGTGGGTCTCAAGAAAAAATCTATTGTACGTAATATTATCCTGTATTATAATAGACTATTTTCATGACTTACTTGAACTAGTAATCTCCAAGTCACATAAGCAACAGTAGGAGTTTCAATCCTCATTTACTTTAAACGAGTCAAATCGAACTAAATTTTATATGGTTCAAATTTATTTGATAAGATAATCAAGTCATGACAGCCTCCCTCTAATGCGGGTCCTAAAGAAAAGCCTATTGTATATAATCTTATCTTATTTTCCAACAGACTATTTCCACGACTCGAACTAGTAATTTCTAGATCACACGAGCAATAATTTTACTGTTGCACTAATGTTCTCCTTCATAATCAAGTTATGATAAATCGAGCATAAAATAAATCAAACTATTAAAATAGTTGTTCAAGTTTGAATTTGATTATTTTCGTATGAATTTGAGTTTGATTTGAATTTAATTTCAATTTAGTTTATTCAGATGTTACTCAGTATTCAATTTGAGTTTGGTTGATTATGTGAAATTGATATATTTTAATATTTTTTTTATTGATTAATGAGTTTGATATTATAAATTTATTTATTTATTTTGAGAGTTTTTAAATTTATTTATAATTTTTGTTTGTGAACATGATTTACGAACCAGAGTCTCTTCATGAAAATTAACAAGATAAACATATATATTTTCGAGTTTATTCATTTAATTGATATTATGTATATTGAGTGATCATAAACAATAAAGTAAATTCTTACCAAGCGGAATATCAAACTTCTTTATAATAATTAAAATAAATTTTCAAGTCCCGTAGCACAGACTGTGAGCACATACTTCTCTAGCATTATAATCAGGGGTTGATTCTCAGGAACTGACAACCTTAGGTTTACTACATCATGTGCCTAACACCTGTGTACGTACATTTACCTCCCTCCATTTTTATGGGGTAGATACTTGGGAAGTCGTTAATATAGTAGATCTATATTTTTTATTAAAACAAATTTTTAAGCTTGGATTAGTTTTTTTTATGAGTTTGAGTTTATTTCGTTTAAATATTATTGAGCTCTCGATTTAAGATTATTTGATTATTTGAATTTTCATTTTTTTTAAGTCGTCGGTATGATTAGTTAGTGAGCTTGATATTATGAGACTATTTATTCATTTTGAAAAGTTTTTATTGTAGGTTCCTATCACATTAGTGAGGGATGATGTGCCTTTCTAAGCTTTTTATTCCAAAATTCATTTGTGAGTAATGATATGTAGAGAGAAAAATTTTAAGAAAAAGTTCAGGGATAGACATATAAATTTATAGTCTATCATTTTCACTTTTGTGAGTTCTATTATTTTATGTATCTATCCTTAAATTTTTTTCTCTGCATATTATTTTTCAAATCGGATTTTGATGTAAGTATCCGTCAGAGAATACAAGAAGAAAAAAAAATAGAAAATAGAAAGAAAAAAAAAAAAAAAAGGAGAATGCAGAAAAAGGGAGAAAGTGGGAGAAAGAAATTCGGATACTTCATCAGTGAATCTGCTTCTACTTTTGTGGAATTCTGGTACCTTGCTCGTGACGATCTGGGTAACAAAATTAGTAGTTGGATTGTGTTTCTCCTTCCTTTTTTCTATTCCACTCCTATTTGCCTCATCAGTGAATCTGCTGAGTTAATTGGTTGGTTTGCCTTGCTGATTTAATTGCACAAAAGAGGGCGAAAGATTTTAATTATTTTGCTGCGTGATTTTCTGAGTATAAACTTATTGGTCTTTCACAAGTGGTATATTATTTTTTATGCTAATTAAATGGAAGACAATAATACTATGATTAAACTCACGGCTACCAATTATTCAATTTGGAAGTCGCGAATGGAAGATTTACTTTGTTGTCTTGATTACGAGGACACACTTCTGGGCGATAAAGGTAAACCTAGCTAAAGAGATGTTTGAAAAGGATTGGGCCAAGTTGAAGAAAAAATCAGTTGGTAAAATTTGGCAGTGGCTTGACAGAAGTGTCTATCATCATGTTGCAAATGAAACACAAGCCAGTGTGGTCTGAGAAACTTTGAAAGAATTATATGAAAAGAAAAATGCACGAAATAAAGATTTTCTTTTTATAAAGTTGATGCCTCTGCGGTATAAAGATGAAACTACAATTTCTAATCATTTGAATATTTTTCAATGGATTGGACATGAAGTTTGACGATGAGATTTATGCTTTATGCTTAATCAGTTCCTTACCTGATAGTTGGGTGACTCTTGTTATTTCTCTCAGTAATTCCGCTCCAGATGGTACTCTTACTTTGAAGATGGTGAAGGAGTGCATGTTGAATGAAGAAAATGGAAGAAAGGGGCGAGGACTAACTGTTAGAGAAAATTAGGAGGAGGATAAGAGGACAAAGATGGACAAGTGGAACATAATAATCTCTCACACTTCTTCGTTAAATCATAAAACATGTAGCTTATTTATAAGGTACCTACATAACCCACTAACTCAACAATTCATCCCACTAACTCAACTACTCTATCCCACTACTACCACTACTACCACTCATTGTCACCACTAACTCAATTGTTAGTTTTGAGTTATTTATCAACACTCCCCCTTGATTCAAAATTACAAACACCAAGACACGATCTAAAATAAATAAACTTCTCTCTTGAAAGTAACTTCGTTAAGATATCTGCCACTTGTTCATATGTGCTGCAGTGCTCTAACATAATTTCTTTATTTGCAACTAAGTCTCGAATGAAATGTAGACGAATATCAATGTGTTTAGTCCTCGCATGGAAAGTCAAATTTTTTGTCACTACAATTGTCGCCTTGTTATCACAAAAAATAATAGTTGCATCTTTTTGTTGTTGGTGAAGATCTGCAAGTAATCTTCTAACTCAAATTGCTTGACATGCTGTTGAAGTTGCTGCTACATATTCTGCTTCTGAAGAGGATAAGGATGTAGTAGCTTGCTTCTTTGAACTCCATGAAATTGCTCCTGATCCAATGTTAAAAACACTAGCTGAGGTGCTCTTTCGATCATCCACTGAATTTGTCCAATCACTATCAGTGAACCCGTAAAGATCAAATTTTGAAACTTTACTATAATAAATTCCATAATCCACAGTTCCAACAACATACCATAAAATCCTTTTAGCTGCTCCAAGATGATGCTTCGTAGGATTTTGCATAAACTTGGAGATTACACCAACAGAAAAAGTAATATCTGGTCTAGTATGAGTTAGATAAATTAAACCTCCAACCAAACTTC
Organism: Zingiber officinale; assembly: GCF_018446385.1. Classification (NCBI taxonomy): domain Eukaryota; kingdom Viridiplantae; phylum Streptophyta; class Magnoliopsida; order Zingiberales; family Zingiberaceae; genus Zingiber; species Zingiber officinale. Next base: position 48,196,740 of record NC_056003.1, on the reverse strand, counting down.
TGAAATTTCTTGCATTAGCTTTTTCTGAACCATCTTCCAGTTGTAATTTCTCATTTATATTCATAGGTGTAGTAGCTGTATTGCAATTGAATAAGTTGAACCTTTTCAGAAGATCTGTCGCATATTTTCTTTGTGAGATAAAGATCCCATCAACTCCTTGCTTTACTTCAAGACCAAGAAAATAATGTAATATTCCCATATCTGACATCTCAAACCTCTTCATCATATTAGATTTAAAATCAGCGAATAGAGAATCAGAAGAACTCATACAAATTATATCATCGACATAAAGACACACAATAATATAATCATCTCTACTTTATTTTTCACATAGACAGTGGCTTCATTTTCACTTCTTGTGAAGCCATGTTGACGAAAATAACCATCAATCTTGCTATACCATGCCCGTGGGGCTTGTTTTAATCCATAAAGTGACTTTCTTAATTTATGCACCTTCGTTTCTTTGCCTTCAATTATAAAACCTTGTGGCTGATCTACATAAACTTCTTCTTGCAAATCACCATTCAGAAATGTAAATTTAATATCAAATTGGTAAACATGCCAATGCATTTGTGCAGCTAATGCTAGGATAATTCTCACAGTTTCAAATCTAGCAATTGGAGAAAATGTTTCTTCAAAATCAATACCTTGTTGTTGCGAATACCCTTTTGCAACAAGTCGAGCTTTGTATTTTTAAATGGTTCCATCAGCATGATATTTTGTTTTAAACACCCACTTGAGACCAATCACATTCTTGCCTTCGGATAGATCTACCATCTCTCATGTTTCATTTTTATGGATTGCAATTAACTCTTCTTTCATTACATTCCTCCATTCCTTTTTTGTTATTGCTTCTTCAAAGGTTGTAGGATCTGTAACAAAAAGAGAAAATTGACTTGACTCATGTATTTCTTTCAAAAATCTAACCTTTGCTGGAAGGTGCTTCATCAGAAGATTCTTGTAAAGAGGATGAACTGCTACTTCTTGAATTTGATGGTGAGGGAATTGGTGATTCCAAAGGAGATGATTCAACACATTCTGTTGTTGGAGTTCTATCCTCCATTGGGATGTGAATTCGAGTCTCTTCACCTTGTGTATTCCAATTCCGCTTTGAGTTTTCATCAAAATCTATATCTCTCCTTATAATTAATTTGCCAATAAGAGGATTATACAACCGATATGCTTTTGATTGATTGCAATATCCAACAAATATGCATTTTTCAGATTTCTTCTCAAGTTTATGACAAAATTGAGAGTTAATCAAAGCATATGCAATACAACCAAAAATTCTTAAGTGATTTACCGATGGTTTTCTACCTCGCCATGCTTCATATGTTGTTTGATTTAAAACAACCCTTGTTGGAGAAATATTCAACAAGTAAACTGATGTGGCCACTGCTTCAGCCCAAAAAATATTTGGAAGTCCTCTGATATTCAGCAAACTTTAGCCATTTCTACAACGGTTCGATTTTTCCATTCGGCAACACCATTTTGCTCCGGTGTATAAGGCATTGTTAATTCCCTATGAATACCATGTTCTTCACAAAATTTACTAAATTCTTTAAATAAGAATTCACCTCCTCGATCTGTACGAAGAGTCTTTATTAAAGTATCATTCTGCTTTTCCATAAGCACCTTAAATTTTTTGAAAATTTCAAAAGTCTCTGACTTGTCTGCCAAAAAATATACTCAACTCATCCGACTATTTACTCTCACCAAATGATGTAGTTCTCATAGGACCACATAAATCAGCATGAATTAGCTCAAGGCATTCTGAAGCTCTCCATGATTGCCCACTTGGAAAAGACTTCCTTGTTTGTTTTCCATAAATACATCCTTCACATAAACCAAGAGAACTAATTTGAGGTAATCCAAAAACCATACCTTTCTGATTTAAAAGTTGCATGCCTTTGATGTTGAGATGCCCATATCTCAAGTGTCACATCTTGGATTCATTATCTTTGCTAGCAATAAAAGCTTGGTTCCCATATTAGAGATCTTCAGTGGAAACATCTTATTTTCTATCATTTGCACGCTAACAATAGACTTTCCAGAATCTTTATCAGAAATAACACAAGCTCCATTATCAAATACAATAGCATAGCCACCCATCATCAATTGTCCAACACTTAACAAACTATTATCAAATACAATAGCATAGCCACCCATCATCAATTGTCCAACACTTAACAAACTATGTGCCAAACTAGGAACAAAATAGACATTGTAAAGCAATTTTACTTTACCATCGCTAATCTCCACAGCAATTGTGCCTTTGCCTTCGACTTGTATCTGCTTATTATCTCCAAGTCTTACTAGCATCTTCTGTGATTCATCAAGCTCTTTAAATAATGACTTATTCCAGGCATGTGATTTGAACATCCACTATCCAAAAACCAAATATCGTTTTGATCTTCGTTAGAATGAGAATGAACCATAAATAACTTACTTTCCTCATTTTGTTCTTTCACATAGTTTGCTTGTGAGCCATTTCTACAATTTACCTTTATATGCCCAAATCTTTTGCAGCCATAACAATGAATGAAATTTTTATTCCATTTTTTATCCCCGTTAAATTGCTTCTCTTGTCCATTAAAATGGTTTCTTCCTCTACCCCGTCCTCTACCACGAAAACCTCCTCTTCCACGACCTCTGCAAGCGAAGTCTTTTTTTTTTTTTTTTTCTATCTCCCCCTTTACTTGAGAAGCTTGAAATGTCTTTTCTTCATCCTTCTCAGCGGATCTATTTCGCCTTGCCACATGAGCTTGCAAAGAACCCATTAGTTCATCAAAAGATAAAATCGAGAGATCTTTTGCCTCCTCGATCACAGTTACTATGTAATCATATTTAGGAGTCAAACTTCGTAAAACTTTCAAAACAATAATTGCATCAGTGATCTTTTTTCCATAAGATCTCATTTGACTGATAATCAAAATTACTCTAGACAAAAAATCTTGTAAAGTTTCATTACCCTTCATAAGCAAGACCTCAAGCTCACTTATGAGAGTTTGGAGTTTCACTGCTATCACCTTGGAGCTAGGAGCCTTGGAATTCTTTCTGCAATATTTTCCATGCTTCTTTGGAAAATGAGGCAATTGCAATTCTTGAGAAAATCGTCTCATGTACTGCTTGTTGAAGAATGAATAGTGCCTTCGAATCTTTCTTTCTGTTCTCCTTCAATCGACCTTCATCGGCATCCTCGTCGTCAAAGTCTTTCTCTACTAAATTACAAAGATATTGAGATCTAAATAGAGTCTTCATTTTGATACTCCAAAATTCGTAGCACTCTCCTTTGAAAATGGGGATGAGGGGTTGAGAAACTCCGTTGATTGTCATTGCGAACAAATTAGGACACGTCAAACTTGGCGCTCTGATACCACTGTTAGAGAAAATTAGGAGGAGGATAAGAGGACAAAGATGGACAAGTGGAACACAATAATCTCTCACACTTCTTTGTTAAATCATAAAACATGTAGCCTATTTATAAGCTACCTACATAACCCACTAACTCCACAATTCATCCCACTAACTCAACTACTCTACCCCACTACTACTACTACTACCACTCATTGTCACCACTAACTCAATTGTAATTAGTTTAGAGTCATTTATCAACACTAACTACACAGAATCAAGTGTTAGTCTTAGAGAAACGAGTAAAAGTAGAAACCCGAGGAGTCATGGTAATAATGAAAGATCATGAGGAAAGTTCCAGACAAGGAATATTTTAAAATGTTATTATTGTGATGCACTAGGACACCAACAAGCTCAGTGTAGAAAATGGAAAAGAGAACAAAAGCAAAAATAGAGAGGTGAAGGACAAAAAGATGAAGCTAATTCTGTAGCGATTGTAGATAGAGGTGTTAATATTATCTGCGATGGTGGTAGTGTTAATCTTACATGCCAGGACTCTCAGTGGGTAGTTGACTTGATAAATCTTTGGCCATCAATTCATTTGGATCCTGATGTATCACAGAGGGTATGGATAAGGAAAGATGTTTCATATCATCCACATCACGTGAGAGTTTTTGGTTGTAGGACATTTGTGCATGTTCCTAGAGATGAGAGGTCTAAATTTGATAGTAAAACAAAGCAATGTATTTTTATTGGGTAAAAGCATGAGGAGTCTGGGTATAGATTTTGGGATACGATCGACAAAATAGTTCTCAGAATCAGAGATGTAGTGTTTTTAGAAAATTAGACCATTACAAATTTTGAGAAACCTAAGAAATCAAATTCTAGTAATGAGGAATTAATTGATTCGGGTATCTGCGGTGCCTATTGATAATATTAGAGGTGTTTAGACAGATGATCCTCCTATTGATGATAATGAGCAATTGATGAGAATCCAACGAATTTACCAATTGAATCTGGTTTGAAAAAATCTACTAGAATGAAACAACCTTCTACCAGATATCCAGTTAATCAGTATGTGATGCTCATTATGGGGGGAAGCCAGAAAATTATCAAGAAGTATTGACACATGAGAAAAAAGATAAATGGTTGAGTGCCATGCAAGATGAAATAAAATTCTTGCATGAGAACAATACTTATGATCTTGTGAAGTCACCAAAGGGTAAGAGAGCTTTGAAAAATAAATGAGTTTTCATATTAAAGTTAGAGGAGAATAGCTTACAACTAAGATACAAGGCCAGACTAGTTGTCAAGGGATGTAGAGGTCAGACTGGTTTTCAAGGGATGTAGTCAAACTAAGGGCGTCGACTTTGATGAGATTTTCTCACATGTTATGAAAATGAATTCAATCAGAGTTGTTTTGGGATTACTATCAATTTGAATTTGGAGGTGGAACAACTTGATGTGAAGATGACTTTCCTCCATGGAGGAAGAAATTTACAAGGAGTAGCTTGAAGGCTTAGAGCTAAAGAGAAAGGTGATCTCGTTTGCAGGATGAGAAAAAGTTTGTACAAGCTTAAGCAAGTGCTAAGACAATTGTATAGAAAATTTGATACTTTTATGGAAGTGAATGGGTATGGTAAAACTACCTCTGACCATTGTGTTTTTGTAAATAAATTCTTTAACATCGATTTCTAAATTCTCTTGCTATATGTTGGCCATGATATTGCTAAAATTGAGAAACTCAAAAGAAAATTAACAAATCTTTAGCTATGAAGGATTTGGGTCTGGCTAGACAGACCCTTGGCATGAAAATTGTTCATGACAGGAAGAAAAATAAATTATGGTTATATCAAGAGAGGTACATAGAAAAAGTTCTTGAGAGATTTAATATGAGCAAAGCCGAGCATGTTGTCCCTCCACTTGTAGGACATTTTAAATTAAGATCCAAATGAAATTCTACAAGTGAGAAAAAGAAACAAGAGATGAATTTAAGTCATACCGATGAGAATGGTTCAAATATGATGACTAAGATGCTATCTAAAGAACAGCTTGTGGTGTGCCGTGGTGTTGCAGGGATGGAGGTGCTCCCCTTCACGTGATCAGGAGGGGGAGATTGTTGTGGATCCCTCTCACATTAGTGAGGGATGATGGGTTTTTCAAAGCCATTTATTCCGAAACCCATTTGTGATAAAACAAATATAGGGTTTTGATTTAAGTTGCCATCAGAGAATACGAGAAGAAAAGAATAGAAAAGAGAGAGAGAGAAAAAAAAAGGAGAAAGGGAGAACGTGGGAGAAATAAATTCGAATACTTCATCGGTGAATCTTCTTCTACTCTTGTGGAATTCTGGTACCTTGCTCGTGACGATCTGGGTAACAAGATTAATGGTTCAATTGTGGTTTCTCCTTCGCTTTTTCTATTCTATTCCACTTGTATCTTCCTTTAGTTGCTTTCTAGAGAAGAACTTGGAGTACCTATTAATTTTATTAGTACTGGAAGATTTAAGTGGCCTAAGGCTCCCATGGTTTTTCTTTTATCTCGTCTTGAGAGTTTTAATTCCATGCTAAAAATCTATGTCATTATTTTTCTACTATTTTCCATTTATTGCTGAGTTAATTGATTAGTTTGCCTTGCTTATTTAATTGCACAAATGAGGGTGAAAGATTTAATTTATTACGTTGTGTGGTTTTTTATAATATTATTTACTTTGGGTAAGCTTTCTTAAATTTATTTTTGGATTCTATCCAAAAAGATCTCATTCAAATAGAGATATTTTTCATCTTTTAAACTCATAATCTTTTTCCATGTATTTTTAATATGGACTTTGATTGTATTCCCAACAATTCTCCTCTTAAACAAATAACCACTATTACTCTCAGTCTTCTCCTCAAATATCCGGTCACTCTTAATCTACTTCAGGTCTTCACATAAACATCTAGTCATTCTTGACCTGCTCCTAGCCTCTCCACAAGTATCTAGTCACTCTTGACCTACTTCGGGCCTCCCTACAAGTATCTGATCACTCTTGATTTGCTCCGGACCTCCCCTCACTTTTGTTCAAGGTCACTCCATATGACATCCAGTTTGGACCATGACTATGATACCATTTGTTAGGATAAAAAAATTCACATATCTTCATAATTATATGATATTATTAACTTTGGGCCTAAGCCTTCATGGATTTATTTTTGGATTCTACCTAAAATGTCTCATTCCAATGAAGATATTTTTATCTTTTAAAATCATGATTTTTTCTTATGTATTTTTAATGTCATACTTTGATTGTATTTCTAATGATTTTTTTTCTTATTTATAATTTAATAATAGATTTTTTTATTGATAAATGTAAGTCACAAACATATATTATTCACAAACTAATTCAAAATATTTATTCATGAACATTAACGAGTTAAACGCATATATTTTTGACCTTTTTCTTTTAAGCGAACATAAACAATGAGGGAGAACCTTGGCACAACGATAAAACTATTGTCGTATGATATGGAGGTCACAAATTTGAATATCAGAAATAACCTCTTATAAGATATAGTAAGATTATATATAATAGATCCTTTCTTGAAACTTCATATTTTTATACGCAGAGCTACCCTTTAAACAAATTCTTATTTATAAAACATTAAATTTATTTATGAACATTTGATTTATATTTACTGACCTACTAGAAATATGCAATTCATTATCTTCTAATTTTTTTTTCCTCAAGATTCTCGGTATTTACATAGTTAAAGAGCAGGAAAAACCAAGCTGTGTTGCAACCAGGCAAGAACATGGTTGTTGCTGGATATTACATGTATGGAAGTTCTGCCACTGTAAGTTTACAAAAAACCCTTTCAATTTCTTGCTAAATCCTGCTAATTTTGTTCAATAGTTTTTGACTCTTGTTCGTGATTATGCATACAACTCTTGTTGAGCACTGATAATGTTGTAAATGACTTCACTCTCGATCCATTTCTCAGAGAGTTCATTACTTATACCTCAAGATATGAAGGCCCTCCATCAACTCTAATGCTCTGTTTACTTGGGAGGATAGATATAAAAAATTGAGGAAAATATTTTCACTTTTTATTTCACAAGGAAGGATGGATTACACATCCTCAATACTGTTTACTCGTTGGACGAATGGATTGTTAAATCCATTACCAGATCAATTTTTGAGTTTTTTTTTGTTCGACCAAATTGGATAGAAAGCCATGATCCGACCTCGCCAGGGAATAGCTAAGGGACACTGTATGAGCTGTCGCACGTCGGTAAGCACCTCTTGAGGTGGCCGAGCCTCATGCTGGTTGACACCATGCGAGTCTACTGGGCCAGTGAGGTGGGTCTCAAACCAGTGAGATTGTTGGTAGAGGTGAACAAGTGATGAGATCGACGGAAGGATCAAATGATAGAGTTGGTTGACGAAGAGGAGTTTCAAGGTGGATAGCAGGGTGAGGTCAGGGATGGGGGAGGCAGGACGAGGCAGTTCAACTTGAGACTGAGGACATGGAGTTGGTTGAGGTGGGTGAGGACAAGGAGGCAGCCGGGCTAGCAAGACAGAGACCCTCTAGGGCAAGGAGGGTGACATGGCCGCAAACGTAGGTAACCCCGTGCCATGATGTGCACGACGATAGGTCTGAGGAGTTCCAATGCTAACCTCTCGAAGGAATCGCACGCCGCCTTCATCTCCAATAGAGTACTCTGGTCGGCACCTCACAAAGCGGTCACACCTCACACTGGTTGGCACTGCCTAAGACAGTAAGACGACACCACACAAGACCATTGAGCCTAGTGCAGGATTGATGTGTGCTAGAAGGGGGGGGGGGGAATAGCATTCATGGTTTTTACATTCGTTTTTCACAAATCGCAAAGTAAGATGTAGCGGAATAAAGAAAAATAAGTAACACAATGCTAACATGCAGTGTATGAGATCCATGGGGGATAAATACACGAGTTTAGGGTCAGTTTGATAATCAAATTTTCGATAATTGGGATATTTTTGAAAGCTTTTAATGTTAGGCAAAGGGGGAGAAGTAAGGTTTAGTTAGGAAAATCTTAAGTACCTTTATGTAGGGGGAGCCTTGTGATAAGTTTTTAAATATCCCTGTGGTAAAATTGCTAGCTCAAGGGGAGCTTAAGAATAGGGGGAACCTTGGGATAGGTTCCAATGCATGTTTGTATTTTTGTTTCGGCGGTACAAGTCCAAGTGTATAGCCTTAGCAACGTAAGTTCATTTAGCGGTGTCAGTCCAAGTGTATAACCTTGGCAATGTAAATCCATTCAGCGGTGTAAATCCAAGTGTGTAGCCTTGACAATGTAAGTCAATTCGGCAATGTAAGTCCAAGTGTGTAGCCTTAGCAACGTAAGTCCATTCGGTGGTGTAAGTCCAAGTGTGTAACCTTGGCAACGTAAGCCCATTTGTTGTTAGCATGTTTATTTGATATTTGTTTTCCCTAACTTAAACATATTGTCAAACATCAAAAAGGGGGGATTGTTGGAGCAATCCCAATGGTCCATGCGACCATATGTTTTAGTGTTTGGGCAAAGGGTTTAAGTTAGATTTATCCTTGTTATTTGATATGTGTATGTAAGTGTGCAGGTTTGCAGGACACACATATGACTCAGCTTGATAACTTCGGGTCCGGTGAAGGATGGAGCATCACAGGGACCGTGGACAAGACAACAAAGACAAGGGCCGAGGGAAGCAACTTCGAGGCATACACGAAGGATGACATTGGGGATGAGCTGCGGGCTTGGATGCGTCCGAGGAACGAGAGCCAAAGGAAGTATACTTGAAGGCAAGAGGTCAAAACTGCGAAGAAGAGTCAAGTGAGTCGTAAGGGTCCGAGTGCGAGAGAAATGTACTCGGGAAGGGAAACCCTAGGTTTAGGATTGTACCAGTCGACTGGTACTGGGGTGAGCACAGAGAGGTTTTGTGCCCAAACGGCTGGGATCGATCGATTGGTGTATGGACCAACCGAATAGTAAAGAGTCGTTGGAGTACCGTTAGGCTGGCACCAGTTGACTGGTGCAAAGACCAGTCGATTGGTAACGTTAAAACAACCTTGCCGTTTCTTCCCAAGCTCTATAAGATGGAGTTTGGGATGGCTGGCCATAGTGACAAAATTAAACTTGGTTAAAGTCTAATTAGTAGTCTACTAGTTCTCAAGTGCTTGTATAATCCAAGAGGTCTTAGTGAGTGTTGTGGTAAGGTTTCTCCACCTACAAGAAGCGACTTGAGATAGCCAGAGTTTTCGAGAACTAATCCACCGACGGATTGAGGGTTCGTCTACCTTACGGACAGCCGTGCAGTAGGAGCAAATTATCTCCGAACCACGTAAATCATCGTGTTAGTAGTTTGCATTTCCTTATTATCTTTAGATTAGTTTTTTTTATTTATATTAGTTTGTATTTCCGCTGCGCAAACTAACATTGTAGGAGAAGCAATCGAATTGGGGGTGCATGACTATTCAACCACTTTTCTAGCTAGCCACAAAATTCTCAACAAATGGTTCGTGTTATTATTCTAAAATAAAATTTGATATATAAAAAGAGTAATATGTGGAATACAAGTTAATAAAAAATTTAAACGTTAATAAAAATATTAAAAATAAATATAAAATAAGTTACTAATATATATTAATATTAAAAATAAATTTAAAGAAAACAAAATATAGTATATAGATTAAAATAAATCATATAATGAAATTAAATATATCTAGAAAATATAAAATACATTTTAATAATATATATAAAAAAGTAATATATAGTATAAATAAAAAGTAAAATAATATAAAAAAGATTAATATATATAATAAATTATAGAGATTAAATAGAAAATAAATAACTAAAAAGTTAACCAATTAAAATAAATGAATTTCCGATGTTGGACCTGATATTAGGGGATATCAAGCGAACATTTGAATCACTGCGCAATCTCCCACACTCCTACCTTGGTCGCAGTCGTCTTCTCGAAGGCAACGTACGTAGCTCTATTCGAGGCGTGCCTCTAGCATCACCGACATTCGACCATTGATTTTGTACGTAGCTCCGTTGCGTATTCAGTGTAATATCTACAATGATTTCACCTAGGGGTTTGTGTTATTGTTAAGGGCATTGTTAGAATAAGAGCACAACCTTTATTACGGAATCTAAGAGTTTTTTTTTCCTGTGTTTGATTGTTGATTTATGGTTGCTAAGTTCAGAATGACTACAAAAGGAGCGTTGACAAGTGGAGGTGTTGTTCGACCTAGTTATCCAAGTTATGTCAACAGAGGAAGAATTAAAGAATGAACTAGAAAAGTACCATTTGCCATTTCAGAAAATTTATTTCTTCTATTCAATCATCTGTAGAACAAGAACAGATAATTCGAGGGACACCCTTTGTTGGAACCCCAAGGTGTTTTGATGTAATCAAACAAGCTAAGTTAGGTCCTGCGTTGTCTAACCCTTGTGTCTAAGTGTACAGGAACTTAGGAACACAGGAAGTCGAGTGGAAGACGCGGCTAGCGAGAAGGACGGCACGGGAGAGAGTCGACGGGCTTGGTGCATCCGAGGGACGAGGTGACCGCGGAAGAGTACACCGGTGGACGAGAAGAACGTGCGCGGCGTTCGAGGGATGAGAAACCGGGAAGGAAGGCTGCTCGAGGAGAAGGTCGGAACTTGGGTTCGGGTGAGCCCTATTCCGGATGGTCGAGATCACCAAGCTAGCGGAGCCAGAGCGAATAAGACTCAGACCGAGACGAACTGAATCGGAGACAAAAAAGTCAACATCTGTTGACTTTGGGCTCCGGGGCGCCCGGAGCAGTCCGGGGCGCCCGGAGTAGTCCAGGGCGCCCGGAGTAGGATTTTGACTAGGATCGCGTCAAACGCGATTTAATCGTTGGGGATAAAATTTTATCCCCCCAGGGCGCTCGGAACCCCTTCGGGGCGCCCCGACCAGTGCTATAAATATAGCACTGATCTGCACAGTTAAATCAACTCACTTGTAATTAGTTTTCTCTGTGCTTTCAATTCTGTTTCTTTTATTTGTTCTGTCAACGCTGTAAAGAGGCTACTCCGCCCGAAGGAGATAAATAGATAGTGAGCTTACTTTCCTTGGATTAGCAATCCCTTGATTGCAAACCAAGTAAATCTCTTGTGTCTGCTCTTTTCTTTTAGTCTTTTAGTTTTATTATTACAAGTGTCTTTTAAATTAGTTGAATATCCGAGAAGGGTTTTTGATTTAATTTTTGTAGGGCAATTCACCCCTCCTCTCTTGCCGGCCTCCAAAGGGATCAACAAGTGGTATCAGAGCAAGGCGCTTCAGGAGGACTAACCGCCAATCGAAGCAACAAAATGGCCGGACCAAGCATCGTCCCACCAAAATTCGAGGGGAACTTCGCAGACTGGAAGCGTCGTATGGAGGTATTCCTAAGAACTGATTTCGAAATTCGATTTATAATGAAGTATGATTTTTTAGCTCCGACGAATCAAGATGGAGAAGAAAAAGAAGAGAGCAATTGGACAAAGAAGGAGCAAAATGAATCTGTAGCAAACAGTCGTGCGGAATATCACCTGTTGAGCGTGTTACCGCCTCAAGAGGTCAACCGCATCGGAAGCTATTCATCTGCTAAATAACTCTGGGAGAAGTTCCTAGAACTCCATGAAGGCACGTCTGAAGCGAAGCTCGCTAGAAGAGACATCCTCCGGAACAAGTTGATGAACATTTGTCTGGAAAAAGGTGAGAAGGTAGCCAATCTACACGCAAAGGTAAAAGAACTGATTACTGATCTCGAGAACCTCGGAGAAACGGTAACAAATCGGGACAGCATACACTACGCACTCAACGCGTTTCCCAGAACTCCGGAGTGGACATCAATCGTCGACGCCTACTATATTTCAAAAGACTTGGAGGTAAGTACTTTAGAAGAGTTGTTTTCTACTCTTGAGTTACATGAAACCAGGTGTGCAGCTACAACAAAAGACTCAAGTCAGATAATGACACTGAACACAACCAAGAAGGATGAACCCGAGTCAGACTCCGAAGAAGACCAAGAAGCATATATGGTAAGAAACTTTAAAAAGTTTTTTAGATCTAATAAATTTAAAGAAATATAGAATAAAAAGAATCCAAGAAATAGAAGAAAAGTGCATTGCTACCAGTGTCAAAAGGAAGGACACTTAAGAGAGGATTGCCCAGAACTAAAGAAGGACAAAATGAAGACACCCAAGAAACACAAGAACCTAAAAGCCACTTGGGACGACACTTCATCATCTGAGTCCGAGATTCAAGAATATGCCAGGATAGCACTGATGGCAAGCTACGAAGGACAAAGTACATCAGAACCCAGCATCGCTGAACACAACCAAGAAGGATGAACCCGAGTCAGACTCTGAAGAAGACCAAGAAGCATATATGGTAAGAAACTTTAAAAAGTTTTTTAGATCTAATAAATTTAAAGAAATGTAGAATAAAAAGAATTACATTGGTCAAATGTCTACATTTATGATAAATGTAGTTGTTCAATTAATTTATATTGTAGATAACATGGTGTGTGGTGTCACACACAGAAGATCATGTTATCAGTACCTTATAAATTATAAACAGTAGCTCACGGCCAAGATGGAAAGGAACAAACCATTGGAAGGTTGTAGTGTAATTAGGTATTAGTTTATCTTAACTATATAATTACACTAGTACACTTAGAGTGTATTAAGTAGGACCATTAGAGGTCTTTTTTTTATACTGACTTTATAAAGGAACAAAGACCTCAGTTATTATGGAAGTGTGTGCTCTTAATCCCAATATAATAACAAGCACATATATTTGATATTTATTTCTTTAATTTATCAATGGGTGAGATTTAGTTCGATAAATCAATAAGCCCGATAAGTTGGGAAATGATATCACTTATAGTGTGTGTTGTTGATTATAGAAGGAAACTGTGTCCTAGTGATCTAGGTTGAGAATGTCCCCAAGAGGAGCTCATAAGGATTGTCATGTTAAACCCTGCAGGTGGACTTAGTCCGACATGACAATGAAGTTGAGTGGTACTACTCTTGGAGCTAGATATTAATTAAGTGAGTTGTCAGTAACTTACTTAATTAGTGGACATTTGTTATCTTAAACACAGGGAGACTAACACACTCATAATAAGAAGGAGCCCAAAATGTAATTTGGGATTGGTGCGGTAGTTCAATAATAGTTCTCTAGTGGAATGAATTATTATTGATAAAATTAAGTTGTGTGTTCGGGGCGAACACGGGATGCTTAATTTTATCGGGAGACCAAAACCAATTCCTCCTCTCGGTCCCTATCGTAGCCTCTTAATTATAGAGTACTATACCCACCTATACCCACCTTCTTACCCATCCCATAGGGGTCGGCCAAGCTAGCTTGTGTTGTTGGTACATCATACCTAGCATCTGGTCACTCCCTTGACCTGCCAGAACTCCCCACCAAGTGTCCGGTCAATCCCTTTGACCCACTTGGACTTTTCTCTTCGTGCCAAGTATCCAGTCAATCCTTTGACCTACTTGGACTTCCCAACACCAGATGTCTGATCATCCTTGATCCATCTGGATTTTCCCTTGCCTGGCTTCACTCACCAGGATTTCCTTCTGCCTAGCTTCACTCACAAGGACTTTCACCTGGCTTCACTCACCAGGATTTCCTTCTGCCTAGCTTCACTCACTATGACTTTCACCTGGCTTTACTCACCAGGATTTCCTTCTGCCTAATTTCACTCACTAGGACTTTCACCTGGCTTCACTCACCAGGATTTCCTTCTGCCTAGCTTCACTCACTAGGACTTTCCAGTCAGGTATCCGGTCACTTTTGACCTACTTGACTCTTCTTCATTCACACTGATCAGTCCCTGATCAGAATCTCCTCATATGAACAACTGCACCTGCATTGTCCATGTGTCTACATATATTGTCAAACATCGAAACTATGACCAAGACTGAAGCTTGGTCAACCCAGTCAACCTTGACCTAAGGGATATTGCACCAACAATCTCCCTCTTTTTGATGTTTGACAATACCTTTAAGTTAGGACTACTCTGAGTTAAGCTAATCCCACAGCCTTAACTCTCTTCATGCCAAAGTATGAATGTTGGTTCCCTTCATTCTCCCCCTATGACCTCCCCCATAGGTAATGAAGGCCTAACTTAAACCACACATTCTCCCCCTATTGGCACACATCAAACAACCACTATCTCTCCCTCTGAAGAGACACCCATCATTGGTTACAACTTCACTCGTTGAACCTTTATCCCTTTTTAAACTCTCCCCCTGAAGAGTTTCTCAAGGTCGTGATCAACATCATAATGAAGGCCCCATACCCTTCATTTTCCCTACATTTGAAATACCACTTGAAATAATGAGGATATCCACTCCCCATTTCAAGTTCAAACGCTCATTCATGAGCATTTTCTGAAAAGAAGGTTAACCACCTTCCAAGGTTCATGAAAAATAATTTTAATGTCTTTAAAGAGTCTCTCCCCCTAAAGACATGGTAGTAACTTCTGTCATTGCACCAACAATGACTTGGAATCCCTAAACCTTTAGAAACCCCAAATTACGAAGTTTTGAGGTTCAAATATTCAAAAATTTGAAGCAAACCTCAACCTAAACTTCAACTTAGTCTCCCTTAACCAATCCATCCTTGTTTTCAACATGAAAACACCATTTTATGTATACAAATGTATTTTGAGGGGTTAGGAATGGTTACCTAGACTAAAATAGGTTCAAAATGCTGAAAATAAGCTTTCCCAGCCAAAATCAGAATCCTGGATCGATTGGAGTTGGGTTCCAATCGATTGAACCTAGCTGAATCGATCCACTGATCGATTCAAAATGTGTAGATCGATCGGCTGATCGATCCAGCGATCTTCTGCTCGCGAGAATTGCCTTCTGAATCGATCCACTGATCGATTCATACACTCCAATCGATCCATGGATCGATCGGAGCTCTGATAGTTGCTGAATTTCAAATTCAGCCAACTTCAGAAACCCCTAGAAAATTTTACAAAAATCCAAAAATCATGAAATTTCGTGTATACATTATTTAGGGCATACTTTATCATGGAAAAATAGTTTTCTATGAAAATACATCATATTTTCAAAGATTGACACAAGCTTGAAAACTTGCTAAAACATTAGCGTTTTCTTCAAGTTTGTGTCTAACTATTCAATGGTGATTACTATCAAAAGATAGCCTTCACCAAAGTTTTCCAAAAACCTTTTAAAATAATTTTTAAAACCAATATCCCATCACATTCCTTGGGCTTAATGCACATGACTTGTACATTGATACTCTCTTGAATGTGCCATTTTTTTCTTTCTTCACTGTTTTTACTGTTTTTTTTTTTTTTTTCACTTCATTCCATCGCTTTGAAAGCTCAAATAATCTTAAATCAACTAGCCAAGAAGAATTCCCTCCCCCACACTTAAAGTATTGTCCGTCTCGGACAATACATCATGCATTTGCAACTCTTTAACTACTGTTTCTTGTGTTTGTCTTCCTGCTGCAGGTTTTTTAATATGTTTCTATTCTTTTGGAACTCAAGTAACCAAACCATTATGATTTAAAACCTCAATTCCAGCAGGAACTCAGATTATCACAGCTATCAAAGAATAAGAATTTCAGCAACTTGCATTTCCAGATTGCGCAGAAATCTCACTGTCTCAGAGCTGCAATTTCAAGATAACTGCAACTAAAACCATTTAGAGTTCAGTTTACCAAAGAATAACATGCAATATTATTCTAACAATTCATTTCCAAATTTACTCAATCCAATCTAAGTTGATACAGAAGTTCCATATCTGCAGAAATCAATATCACAAAATTTTCAGTTTGGATTCTATAAAAACTTCCTGCGTTACAGATAATCCAACTCACTGAATTCATCTCTGAAGCACAGCCGAATCTTCATGTTCAGAGCACTACACAAAGAAATCATACTCCACAGATTTGAATTGGCACCCATATAAATCAAAAGTAAAGGTTGAGTTCTAGTTTTCCAGATATCAGTCCAGAAATTGGATTTCAAAGTTACTTCAGCACAACAATTCTCAATCTGTATCCTATATACTTTTCTTACATCAGAATCTAGGACTCAAGTTACAGAATTCAAAAACTAAGATAACTCCAGCTGCGTTATGAAAATTCCAGGTTAGCAAAGATTCTCATTGCTTCCTTATAAACAGAATCAACAAAATCTGTTTACAGAGTATTATTCCTTGTTTTCAGCAACTTCTGAAATTTTTGGACAACATTCCAGCATTGGCACATTAACACAGCTCCAGAAATGCACATTCATTTCTTGCAGCCTCAAAGTTTCGCACACAAAAGACTTGCTCTTGGTAATTAGTAAAGACTTCCACAGCTTCAATTTGCTGGGTACAGGACACTTTTAGTACAGAAGTTTCAATTTCAGGATTGAATACTTTGAAATTTCAGAAATCAGATCCTATGAAATATTCAACTTAAGCATCAAAGTGATTGGAGCTTCATTTCAAAGCACTTTTAATCAGTCTCTACAGAATCTGATCTTTGCAGAAATTTTCAGTTTCAAAAATTGAAATGCAAATGTTGAATTGCCCATCCACAGAATAAACTTCAGAATCAATTTAAAAGACAGAGACAGCAGCAGGTTTTGGCAATACAAAGGTTTCAGAATAGTAAGGAACTCCACTCATCAACTAATGATAATAGCAATATTGCTCAAGCAAACGAATGTGAAGTCAATAATAGTAGTTCAGCTAACCAGAGCTCCTTGCTGCATGAAGAGTTCCACTGCTTAGTCTAGATTTTACAAAGTTTCAGCACTTCAAAATTGTGTTACCCTTCAGCAACTCCTCACATCATCTCGCATCTCCTATCAATTTCTGAATTCAAAAACTTAACTCCAGCTGGATCTTACAGAATTGAAGCTCCACAGGTTCCAGGATTTCAGAAATTAAATTTAAGTTTCAGATTCCATAGCTTAAAATTCCTGTGCTGCAGCAACAAGTAACTCAAATCCAGCAGCCTTACTCTGCTATTTCACTTGATTCTTGCATCACTAACAATTAAATGGGATGATGTTTTGGTTTCTACAAGTTGTTTAGGAATTTAGAGCTTTCTTGTTACTGATTTACATGTTGTTTCTGATTTCCGATACACCTTGATACTCCACAGTTACTAGAAGGTGTTATTCTTGACAGTTTTGCATTTGCTAATTAAAAATTTGCAAATAGAATTCACAGCAATCCAAAAACTGGCCCTTGTTGATACATTCATGGACCATTTCATTCCTTCAAATTCAGTTCAGTTTAATTCATCACAATCAGCACAGAATTCCTTCATTCAAACATTTCATTTCTGCACATTCCAGTTTTTACAGCTTACTGCATCTTTCCAGTAATTTAGAGTCAGAAACTATAGTTGACAATCTGATGTTCTTGGTCCTGTTCCTTTGAAACCTTTTCCAGTAGCAACAACATCAGTGTCAGTCTTATAATTCAGATTCCAAAATGTCACTAATCAGAATGTCCAGAAACTGGACAGTATCAGAATTCAAGTACACTGAAATTATATGTTCTGAGCCATGTAAATCTCAGAAAGAAGACATCAACAAATGGCAATGGAGTGGTAACAAGTTTGATTAAAGTTATTTCTAGCTAGAGACTTTCAGAATAGATTGGCACAATTCTTACTCCTCAAGAGCAGGTCAACACAAAACTGAATACTCCTGCATTTAAATACTGAAATTCTGAACAGGTGTCCAAACATTAGAAATAATCTGTTCATACAGCTCTTGGAATACATCTTTAGCACCAAATATGGACTGCTATTCAGTTTGTTCCATTACATTCCTGCACTTCTTCAATTCCAGAATAGAACTGCTATTCAACAATAGCATACAAAATTGGCACCAACAGAATTTCAATACAAATTCCAGAACTCAGATTTACAATTCCAATTGTGCCATTCAAAACCTACACTTAAGTTTCAATCCTTTTACTTCTGTGGAACTTCGAATTTCTGCATTTAAACTTATCTTTGAACATTCAATATTCCGGCCATTAAAAAAAAATGCATCCCAACATTTAAAAACACTACACAACAATCTTAAAATTCCCAATCTCCATGAACTTTGATCATATGCAATCTCATCATACTCAAAATATTGAGCCATCATTGAACAATCAAACTCATCAAGATAATCAACCAAAACCCTCAATGAAATGGACCAAGCAAAGATTATCAAGGGTTTGATTAACAGATAAAATGAAAATGTTTAAAGAAAATTGTGGGGAAGAAATTAGAATTTATGATGGAACAAGAATGATAAGTTTCCTTTATCTCCATGCATAATATGCTATTGTGACTTTGAAAAGAAGCAAAGCAAGTTCTAGAGTTTCAATTATTGTGAGTGCATGTCACACAAATAAAATAATCGAGTGTAGGCTTAAAGTGGTCCTCACTAGGTATTTTTTTATGCAATCATGCCTAATTGATCAAATTGGAATCCACCACCAAATTAACCAATATCATGTAAGAAAAACATCCCATCATGTCAAATGATCTAAATTGATGATCAAATTTAAGAAACTTTTACCATCTTAAAAATATTACTAGAACTTCCACGGAGAATTTTATTCCAATGAAATGCTATGTATACCAAACTAAATGCAAAGTATGAAAGCAAAGTGTGGAAATAAAATGCAAATATAGGAAAATGAAACTAAAGAAACGTATAAAAGGAATTTATTAACAAAGCATGAATTAAAATGTAAAAGAAAGTGAAATTAGAACCAACTCCCCTTTAATTCCGGTGGTCGAAGAAGATTGAGAAGAATAATCCATGCCGGAAGTGGAGTATCTTTGTTTGCGATTAACTTCTTTTTATTGACCATTTTTCCATTGCAAATTCTCTCTGGAGGTCTGAGGCGGTTCAGTGTAAGCATCCACTCCGGAAGCTTATATTCTCCTACAACATCAATCAAAGAAAACACCTCCCACATACATGTGAGGTAAAAAGAAGATAGGAGAATATTAGTGTGGGTAAAATATGTGTCAAGAAATGAATCACATCTAATAAAGTCAACAATTGGTACCTCAATGAAATTTTCTGATAAATCACAAGAAAAACTCACCTTCTCATATTGAAAGGTACCTGGAGTGGTGATTGTTACCTCCTTTTCATCATTATACGGCTCAAGCTCTTGTTCTTGTGAATGTTCATCCTCATGTAGTGATTCTTGGGTGCTTGGCTCCATAGCACAAGTCCCTACACTTACATCTTCAACTCTTGGTGATTCTTGAGGTAATGCTTCCAGTAAGCATTCCCCTACACTTAAATCATCTTCAAAAACATGTTCAGAACCTGAATCACTAACAACATCTTCAACAACAATATCAGTAGGATCAGAAATTTGCATAATCACATAATCATCACAAAAATTACTAGAAAAATCATGTGAAGTAATGGAAGTAGGGTCAGGCCTGACAGAATCGCTACTTTCCATCTCTCCACTGGAGTTTTGTGCTTGATTAATAGATGATGTAATTTGATCTAATTGAATCTGTATGTTCTGAATCCTTGAAAATTGTTGCTCTTGATGTTCGATCATTTGATGCATCATCTCTCTGAGTTTCCATGTTGACTCATCCATCTGAGGATCGTTTTGTTGAAAAGAATTTGACATAAAATTTGTTGAAACTTCTTGGAACCCATATGAACTCTGGTAGGTAGGATATGGCTCAACCAATGGTCCTTGTGCACTTTCATACCTGAAACATGAATTATCCACCCAATTAGCATTAAAACCATTAGAAAATGATTCATACCTATTTTGTTGATCCATGTTTGGGTAAAACTGATACTCAGGTTGAAAACACTGATAATTCTCCATTCCACCTCCAAGATTCTGAAAATACGGATCCATGCTAAAGAAATCTCCTGTTCTTTCAAAACAACACTACAAATCAATGTTAGAAGATTCTAGAGCATAAAGTTTCAATCTCATGAAAACATGAACAGTAAAAGCAATTAATAATTCAAGAACAACCCAACATGAAAATATAAAAGAGAAATAAGCAATCAAATCAATCAACATGCTAACAAATAAAATCAATCAATACACAATCTAAAATAAACACACACTACTAGTTAGTTCCCCGGCAACGGCGCCAAAATTTGGTGTCGGCCTTTTTGCATGTCACAAGGCGCTCCAAATTAATAAAGATTGGAACCCATTTAAGCTAAAGAAAATGCGTGTAGTAAGGAGTCCCAAGTCGTATTTTTCCAAGGATAACTAATATGTGTGTGCATTCTAGAATTGGTTCCAATCAAAAATCTAATTTAACTTGAATACAACTAAACCCCAAAAGTATCATCCAATCCTCATTCACACTAAATTCAATCATTAAGCTCAAATTCTCAATCACAGATGCATTGAACAGATGACCACAACCAAAAATCTCGAGTTAAGCATTCACAAGTTTATCCTCATCACATCAACCATAGATTTTTGAACACAATGTTAGCTAACTACATAACCAAAATTAAACAACTAATGTAAATCAGAACTCTAATTCGAAACCAAAACTAATTGCAAACTAATTTTGAAACTGAACATGGTTTTAAATTACAGAAATCTAACGGAATCAGATTGCAAGTAAGAAAACAGTAATTGAATTTCAATTGAGATTCAAACAAAATGAAATGGAAAGGAACAAAATCAGATCTGATGATCTGAGCAAATTCATGGACAATTCTAAGACAAAGTAAGGAAACTAAAACCCTAAACATTCCTCAACCAAATCCCGTAGCAAAGACTCCTCCAATCTGCTGTAAAACCAACAGAAATACTCTCGGAACCCCTATAAGCATTCAACAACAATCAAACAAACTTCCAGCTATTTCCATAGGGCACTCACAGCTCACGGAAACCTCCGTTCAAGCTCCATCCATCTGGAAACCTCATCGGCCGAAGAAACAGAGCCCAGGTCCTGTGAAGTTGCAAACCAGATCGAATGGCCAATTCAACACAGTTTGGCTGCGGAATGGAGATCGGAAAAGATCCAGTAGCATCTGAGAAACCTCCCTTCAGCTCTGGTGGATGCGAAGATCGCCGATTGGGAGACCTCCACAATCGGAATCGCGACGATGAAACAGAACCCAAATCGCCATTCGGGAAACCTCCCTCAAGCTCTCTGATCACCGGAAGATGAACGCCGGCAGCTGATGATCTTCGTCGTCGAAGAAACCAAGCTCTCGGATCTGGAACGTGGAATGGGAACTCGGCCGCCGCAAGGAAGAAGACGATGACACTGTAGCGGAAATCACGAAGCCGAGCCCAGCTACTGTAGCTTCTCACGCAGGTTTTTAAACCTCCTCAGTTCAGATCCAACGGCTGAGATTCATTTGGGCTAGATCAACGGTGGAAAGTCATCCAAAATCCGATCTGAATGTACTGATGTTGATCTAGGGTCTGGATCTACTCTCCTGTAGGTCGGATCGATCAGATCATCACTGGATGGTCCAGATCAGCCCAGTCTTCAATGAACGGTCCAGATTAATCCGGCTGGATCAATGGCTGGATGAACTCAGATCTGGATCAAAACTTCTGGATCTTCATAAATGGCTCAGATCTGCTCCCCTTTAAGTTGGATCGGCCAGATCTTCAACGGATGGCTCAGATCTACTCAATCTTGGATGAACGGCCTATAATGCTCCGAGGCTTGATCGACTTGATTAGCCCTTGATTTGAGCCCAAATGCAGCCTGATCTGATCGGGTCCATGACCCTTTTGATGCCTACAAAATAAGGATCAAATATTAGCATCAAATTAAGCCATAATAACATAATTTGCAATTTAGTCATAAATTGATACAATGTATAAAAATGTAATGTAAATATGGGTTATATATATGAAAACTACATCAAACCATGATTATATGAATGAGAATAGTATAGTAAAATCATGGTTATCATACATTAGCTTTCCCAATGATGGGAACACACATAACTATGTGTTTTGATGACTCTAAAACTCAAAAGAATGCACTAAATCAGTATCTTGAGTTTTATTCATCTTCCTAACATCTCACTTGTATCTAATGTGCACTAAAACACATACAAGTCACCTTATAGTCCTTGTGAGATGTGTGATTTTGGTTTTGCCCTATTCTAGGGATCATGCATATCTATCTAGGCATTTTAGAGATATTAGACATCCACCTATGATGTCACTTGTTAATAAGTGTTGTTAAATGTCATTTATCCTTAATTATAAGGAATTAAACTTAATACATGATTATGTTATGGCATACATCAAAAGGAAATAATTTTTCAAAAGAAAATATCCTATAACTACATGATGTATGAATGTCATGACATGGTATTTTTAGATTTTTCATAATAAAACATGAATGCAAAAATAAACATGATGTCATGGCATATGATGGGCAAACAATCATGGCAAGGTTTAGCATAAATAAAATATACCTAGATTTCCTATCCAAGTATCCTTAACTACTTAGCTATTTCCACTTGTTTTAACTTAAAACGTTAAACCTAGATTGCCCTAAATGCTTCAAAGAAGTGCCAAAACCTAAATTGACATTTCTATTTCTCTTGATTTGTTTATGCCACTTAAAAATTAAGCATATCCTCAAATGTTGGCATATTTCATTTTTCCTCAAGAGTAAACACGTAAATCAAGGCCCGGATTGCCTTAAATTTCTAAGAGAATACCAAAATCCCAACTTGGTATTTCTCTAGGTTTTCTCAATTTATGCCATTAAAGATAAAATCAATTTTTCCACCATTAGGCACATTTTACTCTTTCAAAGAGTAAATAATAATTCCATTTCATTTTCAAAGGTTAACAAAATCCTTGAAAATGCTCCTTGAGTGTTAATTTCTTCAAAGTTGGGTTAACTACCCTTCTTCTTAGAGTTGACACTCTCTAACCCATCTATGGGGTAGAGAAGATGCTCCTAGGAACCCAACACCTATTGGTGCTCCTTGGATGCTCTAGGTACTCACTAGGGATAACTTCCCTAGATACCTTCCTAGTGACCTTGTTGGGCTTCTTAGAAGCCTTGGTCACATTTTCTAGGTCAACTCTAGGGATAGCCTCCCTTGTGACCTTGTTAGTGACTTTCTTAGACTTCTTAGAAGTCTTAGTCACATTTATTGCAAAAATACTCTTAGGAATAACCTTCCTAGTATTTTTGGCTTGCCCACTAGACTTAGGACTTGTTCCATAACTATATGGAACCCTATGATAACTAGGCACATCCTTTTTGGCTTTGGGTTTGTATCCCAAACCTCTATGGCCATTGGATGACTTTTGTACCCCTAAACCTAGGTTATGCTCATTTTGCCCTAATAGGATATTTTTCATCCTTTTTAGGGTCTTTTCAATTTTATCAAGCCTTGACCTTAAGGCTTGATTTTCTACCATTAAATCCTTAGATTTTGGTTTTTCATTAAACCCATGAGCATTTTTATTTCTAGGCTTATAACTAAAACCCTTAGTTTTCTTACCTAGATTTTCATCTACCTTCCTAACCCTAGGTGTGGTAGTTTTAACATGAAAAGCTATATGTTTTTCCTTAACACTATCATGCTTCCTATTTTCATGGTAAATAGCATTAAAATGATAGAAATTAGAACTATCATGCTTTTTACCATAACGTAAAGGGGTAGGCTCAATAAACGTTACCTTCTTCTTTATCTTGGAGGCTCCCCCTTGACTAGTGCCTCCTTGAGCCTTGACCATCTTCTTCCCCTTGGGGCATTGACTTCGGTAATGCCCTTTTTGTTGACACACGAAGCACACAATGTGCTCCTTGATCTTCTTTGTCCCGGGGGTGGTCTCCTTGGGCTTCTCCTTGCCCTTTTGTGTCACTTGACCCTTCTTCTTGGCCAAGTTGGGACACTTGCTCTTGTAGTGCCCACTTTCCCTACACTCAAAATATATTATATAATTTTTATTTTTAATTGAAACATTTATACCTTCTTGTGTAGGGATGGCATTTTCTCCTTTTGATCCGGAGGTAGAAGCTTCCTCTTGATCCAAAGATATTCCTCCATTCGATTTTGCTTGACTTGCGGAGGTGGAAGCTTCTTCATCCTCATCTTCTCTTGACCCGGATGTGGAGGATTCTTCTTGCTCTTGCTCCGGTGTCAATGAAGATTGCTCCCCCTCAATCCTAGAGGTGGAGGCTTCACCTTCTTCTTCATCCTCTTGTACATAAAACAAGGAATATGCTCCTTCTTTGCTCTTTTGATTACACTCCTTTGAGGATGAAGCTTCTTGGACTTCCTCTTCTTCGGAAGTTGAGCATCTCTCAACTTCGGAGTCCTCCTCTTGGTCTTGCTCCAAAGAGTCACCCTCTCTGGATTCTTCTTGCTCTTGTACAGTGGAGGGGATCTCTTCATGAAGCTTGGCCAATTTACTCCATAATTCCTTTGCATCTTCAAATTTTCCAATTTTGCAAAGGATGGTGCTTGGCAATAAATTGACCAAAAGCTTGGTCACTTTGTCATTGGCCTCGCACCTTTGGACTTGCTCTTGGCTCCACTTGCTCCTCTTGAGAACTTTGCCCTTTGAGTTTGTTGGAGTCTTGAAGCCTTCCATAAGAGCAAACCATTGCTCTATCTCCATCATAAGAAAATTTTTGATTCTTGATTTCAAAGAATCGAAGCTCGTGGAAGTGTATGGTGGAGCCACCCTCGTGTCGAATCCGAGCCCATCTCGGAATTCCATTGTAGAAGTTGAGCTTTTGAATTTCTTTGACTTTGACAATTTCGCTTCAACTTCTTCACCCTCTAGCTCTTCTTGTTAAGCTTGACCCTTCTGGCGATGATTCCGGTGAAGAGCGACCTCGATCCGTGAATCGATCCAAAGCCTCCCCGATCGATTGGGAGTTTTCGAATCGATCGGGATCCGACCGTTGCGTCGTATTTGAGCTGCAGGCGGGCGTCTCCTTCAGCAGTTCTTCACCGATTCATTTAAGATCTTCACCAGCTCCTCCACATTTTTTCTCAAGCTCGAGATCGCCAGTTCTTGAAGGTTCTTGGAGGTTCTTCCAAGTCAAGAGGCGGATCAAGAGAAGAAGAAGAAACTAGGGTTAGGGTTTTTGCACTCATTGTAAGCTTGTATTTCATTACCTTTCCCTTTCTTCTTGTATTGAATCTTGTAGGGCTTCTCCACCCTTGGTAGTTACCATAAAGGAGAGTTTTTATTAGTGGAGGGTGCGTGAGTAGGTGTGGATCCTTGGACTAGTCACCTCTTGTGAGGTGGATACCAAGTAAACCAACTTTGTTAGCGTTGTGTGATTTGTTTCTGTATTTTCCACTGCACATCTTCGAAGAAACAAGCAACGACGAGCATCTAGCACGCGACGAGCTATTCACCCCCCCTCTAGCTACTTTTCGGTCCTAACAGCTTGGAGACCAAGCTAGGGCCGACCAAAGTTTGGTTCATGGGTGCTTCAAGGTGGCCGGCCCTAGCTTGGGTTCAAGCTTGGTGTGGCCGACCCAAATTAAAATAAAAGGATTTTTATTTTTTAAAATTTTTCTTATGTGGATAACATGATTTAAAAGAGAGTTTAAAAATTTAAATCTTTCCTTCTACAAAAGATTAAGAGAAGAGCTAAATCTCTTTCCTTATTTGTAATTAAAAGGTTGATTTTAATTTTGGTAAAAACTTTCCTTTTAATTATGTTCATGATTTAAAAGAAAGTTTAAAAATTAAAAATTCTCTTTTATTAGTATCTACAAAAGATTAAGAAAAGATTTAATATCTTTCCTTATTTGTAGATTGAAAGGAGATTTTAATTTTTAGAGATAACTTTCCTTTTTGGAAATTATCCACATGTTTAAAAGAAAGATTTTAATTTATAAAATTTCTTTTTATTAACCAATCATGAAGGGATTAAAATTATTAGAGAAATTTTTATAAATTTCTAGAAACAAATTAGGAAGTTTTAATTTTTGTTTTAATTAAAACTCTCCTTGTTTTGGGGAAAGAGGTGGCCGGCCAAATAAATTGGAGAAGAGAAAATTATTTTTAATTAAATAAATTTTCCTTTTCATGGCAAAAGAATTAAGGAAGTTTTCATTTAAATTTCCTTATTTGCTAAGACCAAGGATTATAAAAGAGGGGGTAGAGGAGGCTTCATGGGGAATGACTCTATTCTTTTTCTTCCTCTCTTTTCTTCCTTGGTGTGGCCGGCCCCTAGAGGTTCCCCTTCTCCTTCTCTCTTCTCCTTCTTGTGGCCGAGACTTCATCATCTCTTGGAGGCATAGAAGTGGCCGGATCTAGCTTGGAGAAAAGGAGAGAAAGGAGTCTTGTTTCATGCATCCCTTGGAGTTTGGTTGGTGGAAAAAGATCTTCATCTTTTGGAAGCATTGTGCTTGGCCGAAACTTGAAGAAAGGAGAAGAAGGTGCTTTGGTGGTTTCTCATCTCGGAAGATCGTTGCCCACACAACGTCCAAGGTTAGAAGAGGAATACGGTAGAAGATCAAGAGGTCTTTCTAAAAGGTATAACTAGTATTTTTCCTTTCCGCATCATACTAGTTAATTTTGGAAATAATACCAAATACAAGAGGCATGCGATTCTAGTATTTCAAATTTGTTTTCGATGTTGTGTTCTTTTATTTTTTTTTCTTTTCCTTGTGATTTGATTGTTCTTTTCGGTTGACCTAAAGTTATTTAAGGAAATTAAATATTTAATTTCCTTAAAAGGCTTTGTCTAGTCGATGGTGGTTGTTCCCATATCCAAGAAGGCCATGTGCCTCGCCACATCAGTACTGGAAGCCAATTTTGGAAATTAATATTTAATGAAATTAATAACCTAGGTGATTTGGATCGAACGTGTTAAGTTCCGTAGGAGATCCGAGTCTAAACCTAAAAGAACAAATAGATTAAACTTTGGATCAAACGTGTTAAGTTCCGTAGACGATCCAATTTTAATTTAAAAGAACACATGGTAGCTAGGAAAAGGTTCAGACATTTGTACAAAATTTTTGTACAGTGGAACCATTAGGTTTTCTGAGTAGCAACCAACACCTCCGGAACAAGTTGATGAACATTCGTCTGGAAAAAGGTGAGAAGGTAGCCAATCTACACGCAAAGGTAAAAGAACTGATTACTGATCTCGAGAACCTCGGAGAAACGGTAACAAATCGGGACAGCATACACTACGCACTCAACGCGTTTCCCAGAACTCCGGAGTGGACATCAATCGTCGACGCCTACTATATTTCAAAAGACTTGGAGGTAAGTACTTTAGAAGAGTTGTTTTCTACTCTTGAGTTACATGAAACCAGGTGTGCAGCTACAACAAAAGACTCAAGTCAGATAATGACACTGAACACAACCAAGAAGGATGAACCCGAGTCAGACTCCAAAGAAGACCAAGAAGCATATATGGTAAGAAACTTTAAAAAGTTTTTTAGATCTAATAAATTTAAAGAAATATAGAATAAAAAGAATCCAAGAAATAGAAGAAAAGTGCATTGCTACTAGTGTTAAAAGGAAGGACACTTAAGAGAGATTGCCCAGAACTAAAGAAGGACAAAATGAAGACACCCAAGAAACACAAGAACCTAAAAGCCACTTGGGACGACACTTCATCATCTGAGTCCGAGATTCAAGAATATGCCAGGATAGCACTGATGGCAAGCTACGAAGGACAAAGTACATCAGAACCCAGCATCGATGAAGGGGGAGCGACCTCAGATGGAAGTAGCGAAGCAGGGGGAGATTCAGGCTTCAAGTCTGATATGGTAAGTGAGGTATGCCTCTTACCCCCTGATGAACTTTATTTTGGTATTAAGGCAATGGCTAAATCCATGTATAAATTAGAAAATAAAAATATCAAATTAGAAAATGAAATTTTAGAAACAAAAAGAATTTTGGCAAAATTATGTCTTATAGAGGATTTTGATAAATTGAAAATTAAAAATTGAAAATGGAAAACTAAAAGAAGAAATAGAAAGATTGAAAAAATCTAATGGTTCAAATATTTCTACTTTTAGAAATTATAGAGGTTTAAATTAGTATTATAGATTTCATCAAAGTCAAATTAGAAATATATCAAAAGTCTATGTACCTAGGAAATACTTGGTTAATCCTGTAGGTAGGAACCTCTATTGGGTTCCAAAAACCTGTTTAATTTAAAATTAAAATTAGACTTAACATTTTCAGCAAGGAAATTAAACAACTAATTTCTTTATGAGGCTTTGTCTAAGGAAGTGGTTGTTGCTCCAATAACCAAGAAGGCCTAGTGCCTCGCCATGACCTGGAAGCCAAGTATCGAAATGAAAAGTTTAATTGACTAACTGAAAAAGTATTAATTTAATTTACTTGATGCTTTAAAAGAATTATTCAATTTGTATTAGAAAATATTTAAAATTGAGTTAGAAATTTTTACCTTAGAAAATGTTTCTAATAATAAATTTTTTTTTTGGAAATTAAAATTTTTTCCCCATGTTTTTAACTTAGAATTTTTTTTAAATTTCTTACATTGCAAATTAAAAAAAAAATTGCCTTAGAAAAATTCTTTTTCTTAGAATTTTTTTTTTTGGAAATTGCCTTAGAATTTTTTTTTTTAACTTGACTTAGAAATTTTTTTATATAAAAATTGCCTTAAGTTTTTTTTTTGCCTTAGAAATTTAAGGTATCTATTCTGTTGCACAAAAATTTTGTTTTACTTAGAAATTTTTCCAATTTTGCCTTAGAAATTTTTTCCTTATGAATATTTTAAACTTCGAATTTATTTTAACACTTAAGATTTTTTTTGTAAACTTACCTTAGACTTGTTTAGAAACTCCATTTTTTATGTGATCAAAGGGGGAGAAGTTTGTTAAGTCTAGGGGGAGGTACAATTTTTTTTGAAAAATCTTTAGACTTATTTGCAAATTAATTACAAATTAACTGTTTTTATTGCATTTGGTTACCCTAACTTAACTTGGGTTGCTCACATCAAAAAGGGGAAGATTGTTGGAACCCCAAGGTGTTTTGATGTGATCAAACAAGCTAAGTTAGGTCATGCGTTGTCTAACCCTTGTGTCTAAGTGTGCAGGAACTTAGGAACACAGGAAGTCGAGCGGAAGACGCGGCTAGCGAGAAGGACGACACGGGAGAGAGCTGACGGGCTCGGTGCGTCCGAGGGACGAGGTGACCATGGAAGAGTACATCGGTGGACGAGAAGAACGTGCGCGGCGTTCGAGGGACGATAAACCGGGAAGGAAGGCTACTCGAGGAGAAGGCCGGAACTTGGGTTCGGGTGAGCCCTATTCCGGATGGCCGAGATCACCCAAGCTAGCGGAGCCGGAGCGAACAAGACCCGGACCGAGACGAGCTGAACCGGAGACGAAAAAGTCAACATCTGTTGACTTTGGGCTCTGGGGCGCCCGGACCTGGATTTTGACTAGGATCGCGTCAAATGTGATCTGATCTTTTAAATTAGTTGAATATCCGAGAAGGGTTTTTGGTTTAATTTTTGTAGGGCAATTCACCCCTCCCCTTGTTGGAGTGTATACTAAAAGCCTAGCTTTTGTAAACATTTATTTTTGAAATAAAAGAATCACATTGGTCAATATCTACATTTATTTGTTAAATGTAATTGTTCAATTAATTTATATAGTAGATAACATGGAGTGTGGTGTCACACTCAGAAGATCATATTGTCGGTTCTCTATAAATTATAAACAGTTGCTCATGACTAAGATGGAAAGCAACAAATCATCGGAATAGTCGTAGTGTAATTAAGTATTAGTTTATCTTGATTAATAAATTACACTGGTACACTCTAAGTGTATTGAGTAGGACCATTTAGGTAAGTTCTTTTTTGTACTGACTTAGTAAAAGAACTAGACCTTAGTTATTATGGAAGTGTGTGCTCTTAATCCTAATATAATAAAAAGTACATATATTTAATATTTATTTCTTTGACTTATCAAAGGGTGAGGTTTAGCTCGATAAATCAATATGCCCGATAAGTTGGGAAATGATATTACTTATAGTGTGTGTTGTTGATTATAGAAGGAATCTGTGTCCTAGTTATCTAGGTTGAGAATGTCCCCAAGAGGAGCTCATAAGGATTGTCATGTTAAACCCTGCAGGTGGACTTAGTCCGACTTGACAATGAAGTTGAGTTGTACTATTCTTGGAGTTAGATATTAATTAAGTGAGTTGTCAGTAACTTACTTAATTAGTGGACATTCGTAATCTTAAACACAGGGAGACTAACACACTCATGATAAGAAGGAGCCCATAATGTAATTTGGGATTGGCGCGGTAGTGCGATAGTAACTCTCTAGTGGAATGAGTTATTATCGATGAACTTGAGTTGTGTGTTCGGGGTGAACACGGGATACTCAAGCTCATCAGAAGGCCAAAACCAATTTCTCCTCTAGGTCCCTATCGTAGCCTCATTATAGCTTCAAGTCCATCTAAATGTAAGGCTCTTCTTGGTGTCCAAGAAGGGGGCCGGACCATTGCTTGGTGACCAAGCAATGGCCGACCACATCCTCTTATAGGGGCCGGCCCTATTGCTTGGTAACCAAGCTTGTAGGGGCCGACCAAGAATAATTCAAATAGGAGGGTTGTTTTGAATTTTTAAAATCTTCTCTTTGAAGAAAACTATAAGTTTTAAAAGAGAGATTTTAATTTTTAAAAACTTTCCTTATTTGAATTTGGCCACATGTATTAATAGAGAGTTTTAAAAGTTTTAAAACTTTCTTTTTTTAACCATCCTCATGGTTTAAGAAAAAAAAAGGAGATAAGTTTTAAAATTAAAATGTTCTATCATCATGTTAAAAAAGAAAATTTTATAAGAGAGTTTTTAAATTTTAAAACATGGTTTTAATTTTTAGAAACTTTCCTTTTTTAACTCCAACTTTAGGAAAGAGAGCTTGTAAATTTTATAAGAAGATTTCTTCTTGTAAACTTTTTAAAAAATATATATTTCCTTTTCTCTTGATGAGGTGGCCGGCCCGGCCATATTTAAAAATAAAAAATCATCACATAAATTAATGATTGGTGATTGATTCAATCAAGAGGAAAGAAAAGGAAAAATTAAAAGGGAAAAGGAAAAACTCTTGGATGATTTTATTTTTTGTAAAAAGTTTTTCCTTATTTGCCTTGGACAAGTAATATAAAAGAAGGGGTGAGGGGGCTTCATGAGACACAACTCTTATTCTTTGGCTTGGAGACTCTCTTGGTGGCCAGCCCCTCTCTCCCTCTCTTCTCCCTTTGCTCTCTTTTCTATTGTGGTGGTGGTGGCCGAATATTACAAGGAGGAGAGCTCTTTTGGGTGGTGTTCATCTTAGAGGATCGTCGCCCACACGATGCCCAAGGCGAGGCGAGGAATATGGCAGAAGATCTCGAGGTCATTAACTTACAAAGAGAAGGTATAACTAGTAATTTTCTTCTGCATCATACTAGTTATTTTCTTTGTAAGAATTCTAAATACAAGAGACAATTAGATCTAGTTTATCGAATTTATTTTTCGAGTTTGTGTTTTCTTCTTTTTCGAATTTGTGATTCGATTGTTCTTTTTGGTTAACCTAGAGTTATTTAAGGAAATTAAATATTAGCTTTCCTTAAAAGGCTTTGACTAGGCGGTGGTGGTTGCTCCCATATTCAAGAAGGTCATGTGCCTCGCCATGCAGTCCTGGAAGTCAATTTTGGAAATTAATATTTAATGGAATTAATAACATAGGTGGATTTGAATCAATAGTGTTAAGTTCCGTTTGCGATTCAAATCTAAACCATTAAGAACAGATAAGTTAAATTTGGAATCAATGATGTTAAGTTCCGTCTGCGATTTCTAATTTAACTTCTAAAGAACACAATAGGCTATTTAAGGAAAGGTTCGACACTTGTACAAATTTTTTTTGTACAATGGAACCGATACATTTTCCTAGGATTAACCAACACCCCTCTTGCCGGCCTCCAAAGGGATCAACACCCTTTTCGTGGATCCTCGACCTCCCTATTAGTTCCTTTGTAGGAGTTCAGGTCCAGAATATGTTTGATAATTGGGATCAGGAGGAACACAACTTTATCTTCCATGGAAAAAAATTGAAATTTACCAAGGTAGATGTTGAACTAATTCTAGGCCTACCCGACAATGGAGAGATAGTTTGTCTTGATTTAAATGAGGCCTCCAACCAACTGTACATGGAGTTTTTCCAAGAGTCTGCTTGTTTTGCTAAACATTTGGAGAAACTTATATGAAAGTCAAGATCCAATGACAAGTTATACTGTTAGCTGTATATCCTGTATTTTTTTGCAGTTATTCTGTTTTGTGGTAGTAGTAGCATTCTTAGAATACCTGTGCTATCCCTAATTGACTGTGTAGATGATTTGGATAACTTATCTAGGTTTAACTGGTGTAATGCGGTATACAGTTTAATGACTCCTCAATTATAAGTCATTGGCTTGGAGCTTACATTGAGACCAAAATCACTTGTTGTTGATTCAACGCCCAAGGCTTCCTTGCTCAAGGGATTTCCAAATATTTTGGCTGTACGTTAGATTATAATTATCTCATGATATTTGTTATGAATATTATTTATTTTTATAATCATATTGTAGGTATATGTGTGTGAGTACATCAGCATCATTGATCCAGACCATCTTGAACAATTTCCTAGAATCCTACGGTGGAGTTGGGCTAACTATCATGGTAACACAGTCAAAAAGTTGATAGACCGTGTGACTACAGATAAAATTATTGTAGATTTAATTATGGAAGAGTTAGAGTTGGATTTACTACTAAACTGGGATCCTCCAACTCAAGCCCTTGAGTTGGTTGGCCAAGGATCTTCACAACAAGGGCAAGAAGGTATACTACAGTGGCCAGAGATGGTAGACTGTAGTCAGTGCATGGAAAAGGGAGAACAAATTGAAAATTTAAAGAAACAATTATAGAGAGCTATTAAAAGTTTGGAGGATGTTAATAGCAACATAGCAATGGTCATAGATGAAAAGAATAGTCTCTTAATAGTAAAGGATATTTTAATTGCTGAAATGGAGAGTATGCTTAAAGGAAAAGATCTTCAAATAAGTCACCTTCGTGACTTACAGGATAGGAGTGGCAAAATTGATGACACTAGCAATGTTCTTGTAGACAACATAATTTTAATTGTAAAAGAAAAAATTATAGCCGATGCTAAAAATAAAATCAAAATCTCAAAAAAATTCTACAAAGTAAGGTCTCAAAAGAGCCACGAACATCCCCTACCATAGGTAAAGAGGGCATAAAACATAATCCGCCAAGACTACCAACTAATTTTGGACTAGGCCTCAAAAGAAAGAATACTCAGAGAAAACAAATAGCTAAGTATAAAAAACAAGGTAAACAGATTGTTAAGGATGTAGAACCAGACGCTCCTACCCATCAAACACTGAAGACACATGTTTATCAGATATAGAAATAAAATGTGGCGAACTTAAAAAGCTCAAGACTAAAATATTGAAGGTAGGGTCGATTGTAGGTAATTCGTTGCTTTGTAATCCGTATTGACATATTAGAATTTGAATTTTTTTAGCAAGCGAAGACATTTTTTAAGAAGAATAAAGATGGTGTGATAATAGATGTAATATTGAAGCTGAGTCAGTTAAAGTAAGTTAGTTGGTAGTGTAATTGCATAATCATGTAAACCAATGATGATGATTGGAGTTGAATAATAATTAATAGTGCTAACTTATTTATTTTGTTTTTTGACTGATTATGTAGGGTTACGGTGCTTCCAATATGATCCAATGATACTTTCTTTTTAGATATACAATCTTTTATGACAATATTTGATTGGACTCAATACACCAATGGGGATTGCATAAATGCTTATTGGACTATTCTAGCTAATGAAGTCAAGACCTCTAACTCACCATACTACCCATCCATATTTTGTGGGGTTAGATTTTAAATAAGTATTTGAACACTTGATCTTGTTTTTATATATAACGGATGTAGTAAACTAAAAAATTATCTTGTTTACATAGGAAATGTTTGGAATGATATATGTGGACGCATTAAAACAGAATGCTAAAATTGATAACGACTAGCCCATTAGATATATTTTCTGTCCACTAAATAATGAAGATGATCATTGACATCTAATGGTCATAGACCTGAAGGAAGGTCATATAATTCATTATAATTCTCTCGGCGTCATAGAAAAGTACACTGCTATTTTTGATAAAAATATAAGTATTATGCTATATATATATATATATATATATATATACATACATACATACATACATACACAATAAGCGTTGGATATGTATTAGTTACTAATGTCATTTATGTGTAGGTGTCATTTTTTAAGGAGCTAAACTAATCATACTATCACATATGACATCGTGGTTTAGCACCTATCTCCGAGAGAGAGTTTAAATCGATTCAAGTAAATGACTCGACACAAAGCAAATCATAAGTATTTATTTACGTTCCATCATCTTTACCTCAAAATAGACTCTTATAAGTTTAATATTATTTTCTTGTACGTTAGATTGTGCTTTTTTTATGATGCACTATGCAGAGAGTTTGATGTTTCAGCGATCAACGGACTTTATACAAGCTGAAATGAGAGCTTATAGATTTAGGCTTGACCATAAAATAATGACTGATAAAATTTTAAATTGTAAATAGTATATTTGTAATTTTAAATAAGTGTAATATTCTATTCTTGTAATGACTGACACCCTGTCGCATTCTAATTTACAAAAATAACAATCACCAATTTAAATTATCTCATATCTATTGTTCAAGCTATCCTATTTGAAATTATAAACTAATTCACAAATCACAATCCATAGCAAGTTTTTAGTTTATAGAACGGAGATATAGTCTTATGTTTTAGATATTGGGATAAAAAAATTGGATTATGGTCGGTTGAACAAAGCGGGCGAGGTGCCAACCAATCAGGCTCACGTTGGGCCTGATATGATACCATATCAGACCCAACTTGGGCTTGATATCAGATAATATCAGGTCCACAATTAGGCTAAATTTTTTTGTAATGCACGATCACCTATAGAGAGCTTTAAATAAGTAATGTATAACACCGTTGGAGTCCTTGCAAGACTAGAAACTCAGAACATTTGAAATGGGTTCAATCGGAGAAGTCTAGGTCCATCAGTGGATTTTGACCAAAATCTACTGATGGACCTATGACGCTTGAATTTCTTTAATTTCACGTTCCTTAGGAAGGTTTGAGAGGGGAGAAGCTAGATATGGTGCTAAATCTTAGTTCTAACCACCACAAATGAAGTTCTTGCTCTGTGCCAATTGGCATGGAATATGTGAATCTTATG
Source organism: Zingiber officinale (assembly GCF_018446385.1). Classification (NCBI taxonomy): domain Eukaryota; kingdom Viridiplantae; phylum Streptophyta; class Magnoliopsida; order Zingiberales; family Zingiberaceae; genus Zingiber; species Zingiber officinale. Next base: position 48,161,058 of record NC_056003.1, on the reverse strand, counting down.
GATTTCCATTCAATGAACAACACAAACCCTGTCAAATTTTAATATCCGGGGATAACACCAACCACCAAGTTATTTTACATAAAAAAATTACTTAGATATTTAAGCTAAATTATAATACAATTAAAAATTTCCAATAACTTGTTGTAGACTTCAAATCAAGTGTTCAACCTAGCCTATTTGAAATTCTAAACTAATTCACAAATCACAATCCATAGAAAATTTTTAATTTATAGAACGGAGATATAGTCTTAGGTTTTAGATATTGGGATCAAAAAATTAGATTGTGATCGGTTGAACAAAACAGGTGAGGTGCCAACCAATCAGGCCTATATTGGGCCTGAGATAATACCATATCAGACACAACGTGGGCCTGATATAATATAATATCATGCCCATGTTGGGCCTAATATTATCCCATATCAAGCCCACAATCAGGCTAAAAATTTTCGTAATGCTTGATCACTTATCGAGAGCTTTAAATAAGTAATGCATAGTATTGTTGGAGTCCTTGCAAGACTAGAAACTCAGAACACTTGAAATGGGTTCAATCGGAGAAGTCTAGGTCCATTAGTGGATTTTGACCAAAACCCACTGATGGACCTATGACACTTGGATTTCTTTAATTTCACATTCCCTAGGAAGGTTTGAGAGGGGAGAAGCTAGATATTGTACTAAATCTTGGTTCTAACTACAACAAATGAAGTTCTTGCTCTATGCCAGTTGGCACGGAACATTTGAATCTTATGGATTTCCATTCAATGAACAATACAAATCCTGTCAAATTTTAATTTACGGGAATAATAATAACCATTTGTTTTAACTCATAACTTAGTTACTTTGGAGTTCCCAAATTACATGCCTACTTTATATTTCCAAGCAAACTTTGTAGACTTGAAACTAGTGTCAGACCTAGCCTATTTGGATTTCTGAAAAATCCCAATGGTTACCAAGTCTTTAGTTTTCATAAGAGAGATATGGTGTGAAGTTATGTCTCTTTTCACTGATCTACACCATCATGGCAATTTAGATATTGTGATTTTTATTTCACTAAGTAATAGTATTGTTATTCTTGTGACAATTTAGTTTAAACATCTTATATCATACATACCATTATTTTCAATAACAAATACTACATACAAAGATATAAAACTAACAACACTACATAATTGTACCTTTACATTCCCTACCCAACTTTTTTGCTTACAACACTAGGGATCATTAATCCGATATTTTATAGAACCTGTCCCTTAAAATTGATACAATTACATCAATTCTAATTTTTTTCATGTCTCCTTGTTTGAAGTCCATCTTCAGATTATATAGAAGACATTGAATGTATTGCATCACAAAGAAGCTACAGTCAACACTGTAAATAACATCAGTAATTTAATATTTGATATCAATATTTTCTATTCACACTGTTTGATCTCAACTTACTTGGCTTCTTGTTGTGGACATTCTATTGTGAGACACCCATTGGTCGAAGGGATGATGTCTTTCAAACTTTGGATTAATAGCAGCAAGGTGCTCATGACTATATTGTTTTAAATCTGATACCTGTAAGATTGAACAAGAAATTAAAATTTTACATCAACTAGCAATTATACTACCTTTCTAACATACACATGAATATTGGTTGCTCACTACTGCTTCAAAATCATATTTGAATGTACTTCCACTTGCTAGAGAATTGTAATGATTGAACGTCATTGATTTAGTGTCCACCATCAATAAGTGGAAGTGTACATTATCACTGTACAAAGGTATAAAAATATACCTAAACTCTTTATCTTCTTTATCTATCTTTATCACTTGTTGCAAGCCAAACTTGCTTGAGGATTTTATTGATGACTACAAATATACAAAGTCATACATACTTAAACAAATACTAAAATGTATTCAAATATTATATATTCTCAAATCATTTAGATTCCTTACTGTGAAGAAGGTTAAACAATATATAGACTTGTTGTATGACCTACCAGACGAGGATGCCCCCCTAAACAGTATTTTACAATACATGTCAATTACCTCCTCTTTTGTCAAAATCTCTCCATTCACACCAGATAAGAAAGTATGCACATTTAAACCAAAGGATGGATCCTCTCAAACTAATTCACTTGTAAACCTACAAAGTAAATCAATGACTATAAATTACATAATAAAATTAGAAAACCATATAATTATATATATTAGAGAACCATATAATTATATTGACTTATCACTTAATTAAATCAACTATGTATTTAACATACTTTATGTTGTCCAATTGTTTTAACAAGTAGGTCACATCTTCGTCTTATTTTTTCTTCTTTGAAGTCTTAAATTGCTTTTTCGCAAACTATGCCCATAGATATAAAACTCATTTAATTAATGAATTAAATTAAACAAATTACTATTTTATATGCAAATACAAACTTACAGCAATGATTTGTTTCCTCATTTTGTTAAGTTGGTCAATCCTGGCTGCATCCTTCTTTGCCTCTTCTTCAGAATTACCTTCCATTATTGTGACAATGTCTATTTCTTCTTCCATATCATCCACATCAATTTTTCCTTTCCCCTTGTCCGCAACATCAGGTTTTTTATAAATTTTTTACCCTTTTCTTCTGGTAAAACATTCTCCATAGGCTCACATATTTGTATATTTCTTCGGTTCCTCTTAGGTAAAATTTGGAGTCACAATGGACTATCAATTGGAGTATCCCTATAATTATAGTGACTTCTGTCACATCCTCTCCTACTTCTTGTTCCAAAATCTACTAGTTCACATTGAGGATTGACTACAGGATCGCTTGATTGAGGTTGCATGCCTTTATTTTCTATTATTTCTAGTAATTCTTTTACCCTTTCATTCAAATGCATGTTCTCCATTGTTAGTTCCTTAATTCGGTTTGCTTGAATAATACAGTTACAACATTCCTTATTACTTTCACTTCCTTCTTCATTGTCTTCAAATTGTAATGTCTCCATTGGACATGGAATGTTATCAACAAAATCAAGATTCTCAACTAATAATTTTTCATATTGGGTAGGGATTAGGTTAATCACCTGATGCTTTAGTTAAATTTATTGGAATCGAAGCACCACGGTCTGCAATACTAAGCAATAATGAAATGTCTCTTCTTGTGAATGCAACCGGTACACCTAAAAAATGAATATCATACCCAATGTTATATATGATAATATATTATGTGTGTGATGCGATGATATAGGGAGGCCCACCTGGCATGGGGTTAACTGCCAAGGTGGAGGTCAAAGTCAAGGTGGCAAACGCCAAGGTGCCAAAGGGCTGAATGGAGGACGGTTACAACAGTCGGTCAAGCATTCCCAAGCAGCTATCGATAGGAGGAGGACATGTTACTGCTTAGTCACCACAAGGAAGAGTAACTAAGGCTGATAGAGCGAAGGAGTCCCGGCTGAGCGGCTACCCTCGCTCGGCCAAGTAGCGGGACCTAGTCATGGATGGAACGAAGTCCCAGCCGAGTAGCTACTCTGCTCGGCCAAGCAACGAGACCATTGTTGTATATCTCGACATTCTTTTGGGAGCTAGTGCCGCTGACATGAGGCATGGTCGATAGACGGATCGTATGACGGAAGCTTCTACTGTCTTGTTAGGGATATGCATGACTTGTTAAGGTATGGTGCCAGAGGTACTTTCTTGACAAGTCCCTTCATGGGACACATTAGAGAACTTGTCCACGTCTCGAGGAGCGTGCACATCGCCCCTCAAGGCTGTATATAAAGGGGGGTCCATCACCGGCGGAGGTACGCGTTATTCATTGTTTGCGCCTACGTTACTGTTACTCCACTTTCCTTCTACACTTCCGGTGATTGACTTGAGCGTCGGAGGGCCAACATTGGAGACTCCTTCCCTGGCTCGGCACTGACGTTACTTGTTTTGCAGAGCGAAGCGAGTCTATAGTCGGTCAGCGAATCTGCCACATCCCCAACTTTCCACCTTTTCGCTTGCAAACAGGATCATATTATATACGATAATATCATGGAAAACAAAAGTCTAAAATGATTCCATATTAGGCCTAACGTTAGGTCTGATATTCAATCATATCAAAACCACATTGGGCCTGATATGAGATCATTTTAGGCCCTCAATTGCCATGATTTACTAATAACCAAGGCTATCATCGGACCAACAAAAATAAATATTAAGATTTTCAAACTATTTTAATTTAATAAACTACTGCTTCGTGCTTAAAATTCACAACTATAAGTTGTACCTGAAAATCTAAAGGTTTGAGAAGTTGAATACTAATTTTAAAATATATTGACCAATATACCATAGATATGTTGCATATCTTGTTTGTCTAACAAAATACTAAAGGAGGATTGTTTGATCATGACTACGTGTCAATTATTTAAAATAGTACATCCATGATGCCTTTCTTTGTGGATTTTTTTAAAAATTGTTAAAGTGACCTAACACACTGTTCCAATGGAGTTTCTGTCCAAACTGGTTCAAGCTTTGCAAATTCGATGGTTTCGAAGGTGATACCTTTGCAGATAATTTAACAGCAGAGGATGAAACATCCAACCCACTTCCTTCTGCCATTATGAAAGGAAAGTGATATGGGTTAGGTTTCATGGATCCCCGGTGAGAAAGGGAAAGGAGATAGCCGAGTTGAGAAGATAGACCAATATCGATCGAGATATACCTTCAGGGAGGAAGGCCAATATCGGCCGGGATATACTTCCAAGTGAGCAGGCCAATATCGATCGAGATATACCTTCAGGGAGGAAGACCAATATCGGCCGGGATATGCCTCCAGGAAGGCAGACCCATATCGAGCAAGATATACCTCTAAGGAGGTTGACTAATATCAGTCGGGATATACCTCAATGGAGGAAGGTCAATATCGGCCGGGATATACTTCCAAGTGAGCAGGCCAATATCGATCGAGATATACCTTCAGGGAGGAAGGCCAATATCGGCCGGGATATGCCTCCAGGAAGGCAGACCCATATCGAGCAAGATATACCTCCAAGGAGGTTGGCTAATATCAGCCGGGATATACCTCAATGGAGGAAGGTCAATATCGGCCGGGATATACTTCCAAGTGAGTAGACCAATATCGATCGAGATATACCTTTAGGGAGGAAGGCCAATATCAGCCGGGATATGCCTCTAGGAAGGCAGACCCATATCGAGCAAGATATACCTCAAAGAAGGTTGGCTAAGATCAGCTGGGATATACCTCAATAGAGGAAGGCCAATATCGGAAGGGATATACTTCCAAGTGAGCAGGCCAATATTGATCGAGATATACCTTCAGGGAGAAAGACCAATATCGACCGGGCTAAATAATACCTTGAAAAGATATACCAATATTGATCAAGATTACATACTTGACAAAATATAGCCCAGTGCTAGCTAGGATAACAAACTCAAAAGGGCACGGACAGACATTACCCAAGGAGCCTCAAGAGAGGAAATGATAATTGACCAAACCTAGTTAAGTTCAGCCTTGACCGATACAAGGAACAATGTTATATTAAGCTATCTATGATATAGCAAAAACAGGAGAGACAAATAGGAACGATAGAAACACTTTGAAAGGACTTGTGAAACAGGATAGAAGTAAATATTTCAAATAAAGTAGTCTATGAAGATATTTGCAGTATGTGATTGTATAACAGGTGTTATATATTTGGCGAGAAATGTGTTTTTAGACTATTTTACAAGTATTAGACGACAAAGAAGATACATCTGAGGTACAAAAAAGATTCCTTAAAAGTCATTTACCACAAGTACGCAGCTTACGTCATCTCATAACAAACTCTAATAAATCGTGGTCCACTTCATGACTACGGAGGTTATATGAGTGGTATAAAAAGGGGAATCCTCTCCGTTAACTAGGTAAGTTCACATTATTGTGCACATTCATAACCCCTAATTCTGAACTACTGTTCTTCTGCTACTTCTTCCTTCCACACCGAGAGAGATCACTGACTTGAGCGTCGGAGGGCCTAGCCAGGGATTCCCACCCCGGTCTTAGGTCACTGACGATAGTGTTGGTTGGTCTCTTGTGTGCAGGAAGCCTTGGAAACTCCAGATCTGGTTCCTCTTCAGTAGGATTTCTTTATCGCCATTGGGACTTCGCATCAGAAGGACATTCAAGGGTTTCATCTTCTTGGATCCCCTTTGAGTTTCTCGGATCGGCGTTCAATAGGTATTATTCTTCACCAGCAGTAGGTTTTTTCTCCCAGCTCTCTGTTTTGTCAAGCATCTCAGACAGGATCAGAAAGTATTATTAAAAACCCTAAATTTCACTGCAGAGACGAGACCAGTGTTGATTTTGGCGGGAAACCCTTAATGTCATTTGACGGACACACGAAGATGCTTACGTACTCTTTTATTAGGGGGACGATCTCGCAACTAAAAATGTGTGAAAGTTTTTCACAATCGGAGAGTCAGAAAAGTACGAGGCTTGCACGCGATGAGTGAGGGAGGGAGAAAGATGTTGACGCTAGCAGCATTCAAACCATCAATGAAATTTTTAAATCTAAATAATTCAAATGTGTTTCGGACGTCTTAGAAAATGGGATAGCAAAAGTTAATGTTAACGGGAGGAGTATAAAAGGATTTTTATATTTATTAATGTACCTTTTGATAATTACAAAACTATGATATACTTTTTGATAAATATATAATTCTGCCTACACTTTTTTTTTAAAAAACCAGAGCTCTTAAAATTGAGCCCTATAAAAATTTTTCATTGGCGAATAATCGAGAGCTTTGGCGGTGGCCCATCCAGATGAAATGTAGATGGGTCACATTCATATTATCAATTAAATTAGCAATTTTGATCAAAATTACTCAAAAAAGGATTTATAGTGTGGAATGTGGAATGCTATTTCTGTAGTTTCTAATAGAGGAAAGATAATTAAAAATGCTTTTTTTAATATTTCTGCCACGCCATTGTCATCATTTCTTTTCATTTATCAGGCCACGTCACGTTGTTTAAAACAATCCCTTTCTCTAAATAAGAGTTTTGATCCACTGTACGCGTATGCATTAAAATTTTTAATATTCTATAACTCAATCTCTAAATCATACAAATAAAATCTAATTAGGATAATTAAAAACTTATAAAAATAAATAAAAAAATAAATTAATTATCCTAGGGGTTCATGGGACGTAGATGGACAACCTATCAAAATTCAAAGCTACTCTGAATAATCCCCAAATATTTATATTTAATTAATTAATCACCGATTGAAAGTCACTTAATCCCCATTTGGTGAGCTATCAAGGCACCGACACCGCTAACCACCTCTTAATCACCTCCTCACATTCTTCTCTTACGTGCCAAATTTTTCCCCACATTCATAGCTTCTTCTGTCATCCTTTTTCTTTTTCTTCGAAGTAGACCCATCGCCCTAACCACTAGCGAAGAAGGTAAATGAACGTGTAGGCGTCGTCGCCACGGGACCCAGTTAGTTGGGTATCCAGTGGTAAGGACCAATTATACGACTATGAGATCTGGGTCAAATCAAAATTAATAATCCGGTGTCTGTCCACCCTAAACTCCTAAAGCATTATTCAACCGTCACAAAAAAAAAAAAAAAAAGATTAATAGTAATCCATTATTTATTTATCTCTTCCGCGATTAATAGTCATCTGGAACCGACGGAGAATGATGGGCAAACAAATCGTCTGTTTTTGCGTTTCAAATTTTTTTAAATAATATGTTCTTTCTATGGGAGCATTCGCACGGCAGCGTTACTTTAGGACCGTTGATCTGATAATGAACGAAGGGTAATGTGTCGTATGCTTATGATTCGTGCGGACATCTCTCTTGACGTGAGCTAGCACAGCAGCCTCGGATGGCGTGAGAGGAGAGGGATAGGTTAACAACTACACTGTTCATGGGGAACACTTGAACGCGACCTCTCTTCCTCCCCGTCTCCCTCGCCGATATCCTCTCGCTCGATCTCCGCCTCTTCTCTTCTCCTTCTCTCGGTCTCCGGCGGAGGGACACGGGAAGGGTTCGAGGCGGCTGCGTTTGCTTCGGCATCTCCTTCTTCTCTGCGACCGGTTTCGGGGCGGGAGAGAGGTGGAGGATCGGCGTGTAGATCTGCGTTCTCCGCGCGAGATTCTCGATTCGGATGGTGAAAATGTTTTGGTTGCATCTGGCGTTGGAGTGAGATCAGGGGTGGAGAGGTTAGGTTAGGTTGGTCTTGAGGGCGAGAGAGATGCCGGGGCCGAGATTTTCCTCCGCCAAGTCGGAGAAGAAAAGGGATGCTAATAAGCAGCAGCTTCAGCAGAGGAGGGATCCGTACGAAGTGCTTGGCGTCTCCCGTAATGCAACGGAGCAGGAGATCAAGAGTGCGTATCGAAGGATGGCTCTGAAGTAAGATATCTTATTTGATATTCTTCTTCTTTTTTTTTCCTGATTTATGGTATTAGTAATTGAATAATGTATGATTTTGACTCGAATAATTTTGGCTTTTGATCGATATGTTTGTATCCGGGCCTTATTGTAATTGTGTTTCACACATAAATTACACACAATTGTAAAAGTTCTTGATGCCTATATCCTTTTTGCTATATCCAGACTCGTAATATTGAGTGAAGGCTTCTAATAGAAATTTCAAACAATTTTAGCGGAAGTGTCTTCGTGTATCATATGCAAAGGGCATGGATTTGAGCTGACTATTTTTGCTCCAATTGAGTTCCAACCTTCATCAGATGCCGATTGAATATGATGATCAATACGTGTTATCTAGTTCCAAACGAGGGAATTGTCTGGTTTCACTAACCTCACATTGCATGTATTGGCGATATGATGGCCTCAGGGCCTATCTGCATTAGTGGTGGCATACGATCATTCCTTTCCTCCTAAATCTGGAATCTTAATGTTCATGACGAGAAGTATACATAACAGATGATGCATTACCTCTATTTTGAACAATCAATTTCTGCAAGTCCCTAGTTTTGGTCTCGAAGCAGGATACCAATGAACATATTCCCACCGACTGATAGATAGGCTTCATCCCTCATCGATTTGGAATTGAGCCTTGAAACTTTAAACACTGCGCCAAGGATAGTTTTGGTTACAATAACACTGTGCCAAATATAAGATAATGAATAATGATTCATTGGTAAGTGCATTCAAAATTGTTACAGTCTTCTAAGTTTCTGGCACTATACTGGATGGCTTTGTTTTTGATCATTGAAAAACTGCAGAACCTTTTGAGATTTCAATATATCAGTTGGAAGTGTAAGAGGATCATTAAACCTGACATCAATATCTTCAATGCAATAGTGCATCAGTCAGTCTTGATTGTCCTTGATTATGGCATCAGAAACTTAGCCAAAATGTATCTATTTTCTGGTTTATACTTTCCTTTCAGCACTCTCTGCTGCATTATGTCCACTTTCATAGCTTAGTGATCTTGCACTAGCTATTTAAAACTCTATGAGCAAATTTTTTTTAAGTTGATTAACTGACTTTCACAGCCTGTTCCTCTTGTTCACTAGTCTGGTGTGGAATTAGATCTCTCCAACTTGAGGTAAATATAATTCAAACTAGTAAGTTTATTGCTTTAACTAGAACTATGTTAAGTCCAATATCTGAAGGCTGTGGTTCACTCCCATCTCTTTAATTCCCTTGTTTTAAGTCTATTCAAAATAGAATAATACTGAAGTTTGATCCGAAGATTAATTTAAATATCTGCTAGAGGTTGAATGCTCAGGACAAACACAGCTTGTTGGTGGTATGATGGAGGCTAAATGACATCTTCATCTCATTTAAAGCAGTGAAAATGTTGTTTTACCTCATTTAATTGAAAATCAAAATCGTATTACGTCATCATATGAGCTGTTTATATTGCATATCAAGCCTTGTTTGTCCCAACTATATGGAGTGGGCTACAAAAGTTGCCCCTATCATCGTCTTCAAGCCGTGTTGGCCCCAACTATTTTGTATCAGCTACATGAATGTTATCTTCTTTATGCAATAATATATCATTAATAGTATTCAATTTAATTCAATTATTTTTTTATCAGATTGAATGTCAGTTTTTTGGTTTTTTCTATCCTTACATAGATTTAACTCTTCAATCTATTGAATTTATTAGTCTTCTTAAAAAATACATATTTTTTCAACATATTTTCTCTCATTCTGTGATCTATTGGACCTATGCTTAACTTCTCTTGAACTTTAATAATTTTTTTTGGTTTATTCTTTCAATAATTCTTCACACTCATCTTAGCATTTTTTGCTTGCTATATTTACGAACTCGTTCATATGACAAATATAATTCTTATCCTTTCTAACATTGCTAGTTTAATTATCCTTTGATGCTAATGCTATTAGCACTCTAGTGTAGACATTTTTTTTGTGCTTCATATTGCAAAGATCACAGCATAAAGAATTTCTGATTATGTGTCTTCTGTTTATTTTTAGATATCATCCTGACAAAAATGCAAATGATCCTACGGCAGCTGAAGTTTTCAAGGAAGTTACATTCTCGTACAATGTATTGTCTGATGCAGATAGAAGACATCAATATGACACATCTGGTTTTGAGGTTAGTGATACAAATTTTATGGCCTTTTTTCCTGTCATCTTTGTTTAAGTTCATTTATTAACTTCATCCAAAGACATGAGACATGTGAAGGAGTAAATGTTAAATTCGAATCATGGCAGAAAAAACGCTAAAAATGAAAGGTTTTAGGCTTAGTAGAGTAAAGACAAAATATATGAAATTTAAGTTTAGTAATATTAGACGTAATGAGATAATTGTTAAGATAAGAGATGACGAGTTGGTATTTAGATAATTTTTGCAAAAAGATGGAAGGATTGAGAGAGATGTTTTATATGGAACACAGACAGCATGGTTGAAATGGAAGACAACGTTAGATTTTCTTTGTGATTGTAAAGTTCTTCTAAGACTAAAAGGAAAGTTTTGCAAAACTGTTGTTAGATATGTTTTGTTTATGGAGTTGATGGTTAGGCTATAAGTCAAGCACACTAGCAGAAGATGAGAGTTGTAGAGATGAGGATGTTAAGATGGATGTGTGGATATACAAGGATGGACAAGATAAGAAATGAAAATATTAGAGAGAAAGTCGGAGTTGTGTTTATTGAGGGAAAACTCACACATTTAAGATGATATGGACATGTATGTAGACGACCAAGAGGCTCAATTAGGCGATGTGAAACTATGACAAATGTGCAAATCAAACGAGGAAGAGGAAGACAAAAGAAAACTTAGTTAGCAACAATAAAATAAGATAAAATTTATTTAAATATAAATAATGATATAGTATGGGATAGAGTTCAATGACATAGAAGGATCCATATATCTGACCCTACCTAATGAGATAGAGCTTGGTTGTTGTATTCAAAGACATCGTTATTATTAAAAGTTGGCTGCTTCTATAATGTTGCTTATTCTTTTCTTCTATTCAGTTAATTTGCTATTGCATTTTAGCTAAAAGGAATTAAAAATGTAAAATTGTTTTCCCAGGCTATTGAATCAGATAGTCAGGAATTGGAGCTTGATCTTTCAAGTCTTGGCACCGTGAACACAATGTTTGCTGCACTTTTTAGGTAAAGCGAGCTAATTGAACTTGGTACTAATTTATATCCTGTGGCCATGTTTCTGAATCAAATATCAAAAGATTTCATTGTTACTTCTTATTTGTTGTACTGTATGTTAGTAAACTTGGAGTTCCAATCAAGACAACTGTATCTGCAACTGTATTGGAGGAAGCACTTAATGGCTTGGTATCTGTCCTTCCACTTCCATTGGGGCAGTCAATTTCAAGAAAGGTAATGGCATTTTCTCTTGCTTTTTCACAAGGCTTTTTCTGCAAATCTTTTTAGAAGTTATTTTCTGTAATCGCACAGGTAGAAAAACAGGCAGCTCACTTTTATTCAGTGGAAATAACAGAGAGGGAAGCTAGGATGGGAGTCGTTTGCCGAGTTCATTCATCTGCAAAGAGCAAATTCAAGGTTGTTTCAAAATCTTATACTGCATTGTGATAGAATGTTTGATATATTATTTAATACCCATTTGTTATGTTTATATAAATATTTATTGGACTCTTCCAGTATATATAGTTCCTTCCTGTATATTACTAAATATCTATTAGAGTGGATATAACCAATTGACATGCTAATTGAGCTTATACTTCTTCAGTTTGAGGCTTCTACAACTGGACATTATTTAACTGTCTAATTCCTTTGAAGAAAAAATGTTTAGTCTAAGCTAGCATGCAGCATCTTATATTTTTTTTTCCTAATCGAACAGCCTGGTCTACCAATTGGCTAGTCATTATCTGAACTAGTTATCAAGAACTAATTCTAACAATTGGATTGTTAACATAACATTGATTAAAAACTACTGTCTCGACAGTACAGCTTGCTGCATAGTTGTTGCAGCTCTAGATTCACTCGTCTCCAACGACATAAATGCACTGATAATCTTTTATATCTTCATCAATTCCTTGTTAGCATTAGGTACATGGTCTGAACAACTTCACTAATTTTGTTTTTGATGTGCAGTTGTTGTACTTTGAGCAAGAAGAAAATGGTGGATTAAGTCTTGCATTACAAGTAGGTCTCATATGTTTATGAATTCAATATGAATTGACTAATGCCTTCACTGTTTTTCTTCTGTTTGCATTTAGATTTGACTGTGCATGTATAATGAATTGATATTGTTCAAAATGCTACTTCTGAGCTAGATGTTATTTGAAACATTTTCTGCTTATTTCCAAAATCTTTTTAATAATCTGATGTTATTGATGGTTTCATATGGCACTTTGATCAAACACTGAATAAGTCTATTGCACCTTATATTTATCTTTGGTCATTTTATTTAATTCTTTTAGTTTTGTTGTAATATTAATCTGTTTTTAAAAGGTACCATTCATCTCAAAAATTGTTGCATACACGCGCGTGCACACACAATTTTAGTTCGACAAGTAATTTATAAATTAGCAGTGAAAAACAGATGATAGATGTCAACTTTAACATGGCAGCAAAGGAGTTTTTCGGTTCTAATCACATTTGCTTCCAGAATATGTCTTCAGTTAAGTTGAAATAGTAAAGTGGTGGTTCAATCCATTTCCTAACAACTCTAGCTTTAGAGATGAGCCTGAACTTTAATATATAAAACCAACATAACAAAGTATGTCTCGTATATTTGTATAGCTTAGCAGTAATTTTATTGGCAGGGATTCCTCCTGAAATTATCAATGATAAAATGCAAAAATTGGCAATTATTCAGATGGAACTATCTGGTCATATGGTTCATGCAAGATAAAATAATATCAATTATCTTGAATATGTAAATTGTCTTATCTTGGTTTCCTTCATTTTGCCATCTATCAACACTAATATGATTAGTTATCTTATCTTTTTCTATTAATATATGGCATCCATCATAACATTTTTCATTATAACCTAATTATTCGGTCCACATTCTTTAATGACAATTCTGATTCCAACAGTCTTAAGTTTGAGTGTGTCAACTCTTGAGTTTCCCATGTAGAGAATGTTCCATTAAGCGTCTAGTTGATTTTGTTGAAAAATATAGCTATGAAGCCCTCAAACACTCACATTTGGTTGAAAGGCAAGTTATGAACCTAATAGCTCGACAACATCTTCCAAGGTACTACCTACTGAACTAATTGGCACCCTCTAGCATCAAGTAGGTATCGTACTAATTACTTGACATTTGAATTGTTTATGTGAAATTTCCGTTGTTTGCATATTATAATAGCCTTCGATTATATGTTTTACCGTGTCACCGAATCCATATAGCTTGTGATGTACCCATCTGACATCCATACTGGTGCAGGAAGACAGCACCAAAACTGGAAAGGTTACTTCTGCTGGAATGTTCTTCCTTAATTTTCCTGTATATCGGTTTGATCAAGTTAATTCGGTAAGGTTAACTATTCTAAACTCATTTGAAGAAGCATTTCTGAAACCAAATACTGTTTTACTAATACTATTGTGTTTCTCGCCTCCAGCTAGCATCTGCTAAAGATCCAAATGCTGCATTCTTCAAGAAACTCGATGGGTTTCAAGCTTGTGAAGTAAATGAACTGAAAGCAGGCACCCATGTATTTGCCGTCTACGGTAAATCAGCCGTTGCATAATTGTTCTATTCTTTGAATGACCTTAGCAAATGTTATCTAACTTTGTTTCTGTCGCATTAAAATCTGAAGGTGATAATTTCTTTAAAAGTGTAAACTACACGCTTGAAGTTATGTGCACAGAAGAGTTCTCAGAGGAAAAGATAAAACTCCGTGATGTTGAGGCAAGGATATTAGCAAAACGAGCCGAACTGTCTAAGTTTGAGACGGAGTATAGAGAGGTTTGTCCCGTGCCTTTCCATGGTTCTTTTTTGTACATGTTTGTGTTGGTCATTTATTCATGAATTCATGCGAGATGAACAGGTTTTGGCACGATTCACTGAGATGACCAACCGATATACTCAGGAAATGCAAGAAGTAAGTTCTATACTTCGATATCCTTCTTCCAGCCACTGCAAAGTTCTTAATGCTTATCGTTATTCTATGCTACTCGATCCAGATAGACGAGCTTCTCAAGGAACGAAATGTTGTTCATGCCTCCTACACCACCACCCCACCTCTAAAGCGACACTCGAGTAGCCTCAAGATGAGCAGTTCCTTCAAGGCGTCTGAAAGCGACGAAGAGTCCCAAACGAAAGAGGAAGAAAAGTCGAAGGATCCAACACGAAAGAAAAAATGGTCCAAACTTCACTTGAAGGTGGACAGAAGAAAGCCTTGCTGATCGCATCGTGTGATCTCTAGTCGGTTCACAATTTGCGCTATCATTCCGATCATCAATGCATCAACAATGTTCTAATTCTTCAAGAACTTTTCTTCCCTTAGTCATTAATTCGATCGTGCAGCGCCTTTCGAGGTACTCTTCTTCCATGGCAATGCTATGTGTATATATATTAGATGTCAATGTACCATGAATGCGTATTTTTCTCATAATGAGTTTGTCAATTCTCTTTATAAGTACCCTCTTAATTCGCTGTGTATCGTCACTCGTCGGCGTGACCCTTTCAATGATTAAATCAGCACCAGGCAAAGAGGTGGAGCTAGTGGCGGATCCAGAAATTCAAATATGGAGGGGCGATTTTTACGTGGAACAAGGGGCAATATCTTCTATCTTCACCGGTGGAACCCCATACTACTAGGGGTTCTATTATCGACAAGGGGTGGGGGGGGGGGGGGGGTGACCGCCGATGCCGCCCTCCCTCTGGATCCGCCCCTAGGTGGAGCTCGTGGGTACGCAAAAGAAGACAACTCGAGAGAGAAGAATAGCCTGCATGAAAATGACACTTTTTTTATTTATCATCTCTTGACCTTATATAACCGAAGATGGAGGAGATCCACCTGGACTGACATACGAGCCACGTAGACCGACCCACGAGCCAGGACCCGACTAGCTGAGCGGAATCGAACACCTGGTATGGCCAGGTGTCACTTGCAGACTGTCTCGCCATGGGTGGTTTTGAGCCATAGGGTACGATAGTCGTGCTTGTCAGAAACTATCAGAGGTTGAATCGAAGAAGAAGATCAGCTCGGCAAGGATTTCTTTGCATAAGAAAGTCGTTGTGCAGGAGTGTACTCAATTAAGAGAGCTAGTCAGGCGGGGTCCAAGGAGGGCGTCTGGCCCGCATGGAGTAATGCGGCTTCTCACCCAGACGAACTCCCCGGATACATCAATATCAATAATTATGAGCGTAAAATGATAGAGTTTAAAAATTATAAAGTATTATGACTTATTTTATATTAAAAAATTATTTGTTATAGTAAACATTTTTTTTATCATGTAATATGTTATCGTTATAATCAGGATCAATTACTAGTAATAATGTATTGCCTTTTGTAATATTAAAGTTTTATTTTTCTAGCCAAAGTGAGGGAATCTAGTTGGCGAAAATAATTACACAAAATATTTTAATCCTTCGAAAAAAAACAATAAATTTTTTTTAGACTTCTATTTTCGTTTTTTTAAACATATTTTTAATGGTCGAAAAAATAGTTTACGTGTGTTTAACGTGCCTTTTTGTCGAACTCTCCAGGAACACCACAAATGCGAATAGTTTATCTTTTTTTTTTTAAAAATATAAAGATTACTTCAACTATCTTAGTTTTGTTGTTCTTTAGTTTTTTTTTTTTTTTCCATTTTGATGATGATGTGAATTCTAATTTATCAATTAAAGTTAACATTGTCCTCATGGGGTGTCCAATTTTTGGATGATAATTTTGTTATAATAAGGTAATGGTTAATTTTTAATTGATGTATATTCTCAGGAAAAAAAAAAATTCTTTTTCATTCTTTAGTTATTTGACGGTTGATTATAAATTGAACTATGATTTATCTTTGTTCACGTAACTTAGGGATAAACTATGAAAGAAGTAAGTGTAATCATCTTTTACTATAAAAGTTAACATTAAAAAAAATAATTCATCCATGAAGCTTACTAATACAAAATCTCAAAGAAAAACTATTATATGTAAGCTTATCTTACATTATAAAAACTACTTATATGACTCAAATCCACTTTCAGATAACACAATAATAACTTTATCAATACATAATTAATTTAAAGAATTATAATTTAACACTTTCTACTATGCATCGAGCATTATTTGCCAAAGAAGGTAGATTAAAGATTACTTTCAAAAGGCAACAAATGAGCACAAAAACAAAACAAGTAGCACCCACCAATATTTCATAATGATTCTTCACCAAAATTTCCATCATTAAACAAATTTCCTTACTAATTATACACTTTCATGTAAATGTAAACATTAACAATGAGTGAAATCACTTTTGCCCACACCCTTCTCTTCCCTCCATGTAAACACACCTCTTCTCTTTTCTTTGTTCGAATTTGATAATTTTTAATATGAATTAGATATTTTTAGAGTGGGCTCAATTCTTTGAAATCCCTAATTATGACTCCTATTTTATTGTAATTATATATTTTCATTGTTAAACAAATTTGCATATTAATTATACACTTTAGTGTATATTAGCACGCCACAACGCGCTCTGCGATTAAAAGCATCCATAATGAAAACTCTTTAAGAGCAATATGACCATAGCAGGAGGGAAGGAGCTTGGGAGGGAGCTCTTTCATTTTTGGGGAAAAGTGTCTCCCTTTCTTCCTATTTACTTATTTTTTAATTTAAATTTTAAAAATAATAAAAATTTTAGTTAGGTCTTTTATTTCAAAAAAATGGAATTTATTTTTAATTATTAATATCATTTAGTGTTAATATATGAATTTAAATTTTATTTATATATAACGTAAAATATAATAAAAAATGTGAGATTCATATAGGAGTTGGTTAAAAGATTTTTTTATATATATAATGGAGAGAGATGTAGGGATTTTTACTTTTGATGTGGTGCAGATGTTACATCGAGAGAGCTCTTAGAGAGCTCCCGCAACCCATGTGGCAATCAATTATGTCTCAGTCACGAACGCTGCCACGCAGACTGAGGTGTATGGTAAAATATTCTCGTATATATAAATATAAGCATTAACAATGTCTCCATGGTGTGGTGCAGTATGGAAGACTAGATCCTCTGGTCCATAAAAAAGTAGACTAGGGGATAGACCACTTATAATTGTGACTAGATCATGATCACGATCAGACCGCATTTGGTTACGATCCCTCCCTAGGTTCACAGTCCCATCCAGGTTATAGTTTGGGTCGGAGCAAGTGGTCAGAGGTCGCCAACGGTGGGTAAGTAGTCAGGCTGTCATGCACCGAATGGGGGATAACCTCTGGCCACCCGTCCCGACCCAAACTATAATATGGGAGGGAGGGGCGGATGGTGAGTCCAGAAAGGGATCACAACCAATTACAGCCAGATCACGACTACGATCCTGTCGCAATTACAAGTGATCCATCCCATGATCCACTTTTTTATGGACCAGGGGATCTGACTATAGTAATATCACCTTTTGAAGGAAGTATGTGTTGGTTGCTACTCGGAAAACCTAGAGGTTCCACTGTACAAAAATTTTGTACAAAGGTCTGAACCTTTTCCTAGCTACCATGTGTTCTTTTAAATTAAATTTTTGATCGCCTGCGGAACTTAACACGTTTGATCCAAAACTTAATCTATTTGTTCTTTTAGGTTTAGACTTGGATCTTCTGCGGAACTTAACACGTTCGACCCAAATCACCTTAAGTTATTAATTCCATTAGATATTAATTTCCATAATTGGTTCCCAGTACTGACGTGGCGAGGCACATGACCTTCTTGGATATGGGAGCAACCACCACCGACTAGACAAAACCTTTTATGGAAAGCTAATATTTAATTTCCTAAAATAACTTTAGGTTAACCGAAAAGAACAATCAAATCACAAGGAAAAGAAAAACAAAAGAACACTATATCGAAAACAAATTCGAAATACTAGAATCGTATGCCTCTTGTATTTAGTATTATTTCCAAAAATAACTAGTATGATGCGGAAAGAAAAATACTAGTTATACCTTTTAGAAAAACCTCTTGATCTTCTACCGTATTCCTCTTCTAACCTCGGACGTTGTGTGGGCAACGATCTTCCGAGATGAGAACCACCAAGCACCTTCTTCTTCCTTGTAAGTTTCGGCCATCTAAACTTCTTCTAGGATGAAGAGGTTCGGCCACCACCACCATGCTCCAAGGGATGTTAGAAAAGAGGCTTCTTTTCTCTCCTTCTTCTCCTTCTTAGATCCGGCCACCAAAGCTATCTCCACCATGAGAGAGTTTCGACCACACAAAGGAGAGGAGAGAAAAGAAAAGGGCCGGCCATACCCAAAGAAGAAGAGAGGGAGAAAAATAATAGAGACATACCTCATGAAGCCTCCTCTACCCCCTCTTTTATAATCCTTGGTTTTGGCAAATAAGAAAAATTTAATAAAAACTTTCTTAATTCTTTTGCCATTGAAAAGAAAAATTTATTTAATTAAAAATAATTTTCTTTTCATCATGTTAATGGCCGGCCACCTTAATCCCTTTAATCAAGGAAATTTTAATTCACACAAGAATTAAAACTTCCTAATTTGCTTCCGGAAATTAATAAAAAATTCTCAAATAATTTTTCCCTTTATGGTGGTTAATAAAAAGGAAATTTTATAAATTAAAATATTTCTTTTAAACATGTGGATAAAAAGAAAGTTATCTCTAAAAAATTAAAATATCTTTTAATCTACAAATAAGGAAAGATATCAAATCTTTTCTTAATCTTTTGTAGAACCTTATAAAAGAGAATATTTAATTTTAAACTCTATTTTAAATCATGAATATGATTAAAATTGAAAGTTTTCTTAAAATTTAAAATCCTCCTTTAATCAACAAATAAGGAAAGATTTCAAATTTTAAACTCTCTTTTAAACATGTAGATGATTTACAAATAAGGAAAGTTTTTACCAAAAATTAAAACCATCCTTTTAAACTACAAATAAGGAAAGAGATTAATCTCTTCTCTTAATCTTTTGTAGAAAGTTATAAAAGGAAATTTTTAATTTTTTAAACTCTCTTTTAAAATCATGATATCCACATAAGAAATAATTTTAATAAAAATCCTTTTTAATATTCTAGTGGCCGGCCACCTAAGCTTGGGACCCAAGCTTTGGCCGGCCACCTACATGGCTCATCCACTTGGTCTTGGCCGGCCCTAGCTTGGGTTCCAAGCTAGCTTGGCCGGCCCCATTGGATGGGTAAGAAGGTGGGTATGCGGTGGGTATAAATCTCTATATACTAGAGGCTACGATAGGGACCGAGAGGAGGAATTGGTTTTGGTCTCCAGATGAAATTAAGCATCCCGTGTTCGCCCCGAACACACAACTTAATTTCATCAATAATAATTCATTCCACTAAAGAACTATTATTGAACTACCGCACCAATCCCAAATTACATTTTGGGCTCCTTCTTATTATGAGTGTGTTAGTCTCCCTGTGTTTAAGATAACAAATGTCCACTAATTAAGTAAGTTACTGACAACTCACTTAATTAATATCTAGCTCCAAGAGTAGTACCACTCAACTTCATCATCATGTCGGACTATGTCCACCTGCAGGGTTTAACATGACAATCCTTATGAGCTCCTCTTGGGGACATTCTCAACCTAGATCACTAGAACACAGTTTCCTTCTATAATCAACAACACACACTATAAGTGATATCATTTCCCAACTTATCGGGCTTATTGATTCATCGAACTAAATCTCACCCATTGATAAATTAAAGAAATAAATATCAAATATATGTGCTTGTTATTATATTAGGATTAAGAGCACACATTTCCATAATAACTGAGGTCTTTGTTTCTTTATAAAGTCAGTATAAAAGAAACGACCTCTAATGGTCCTACTCAATACACTCTAAGTGTACTAGTGTAATTATATAGTTAAAATAAACTAATACCTAATTACACTACGACCTTCCAATGGTTTGTTCCTTTCCATTATGGTCGTGAGCTACTGTTTATAATTTATAAGGTACTGATAACATGATCCTCTGTGTGTGACACCACACACCATGTTATCTACAATATAAATTAATTGAACAACTTCATTTATCATAAATGTAGACATTTGACCAATGTGATTCTTATTTCTAGATAAATGTTTATACCAAAAGCTAGACTTTTAGTATACACTCTAACAATCTCCCACTTATACTAAAAGACTAAGCTGCCATATCTACTGTCATACATCTGATTCCCAACCCTTCAACATGTCCATCAAAAGCTCTCGCCTTAAGGACCTTAGTGAAAAGATCTATAGGTCATCATCTGATGCATTCTAGGCAGCAACAACTTCTCCTCGTTTATATGATTTCTCGTATTGGGTGGTACTTGCGCTCTATTGTGTTTACTTGCCTTTATAGACTTATGGTTTCTTCGAGTTTGCTACTGCACCAATATTATTACAATAATTGTAATAATCTTTGGACAAACCAGAAATCATATCTAAGTCTATCTTGAGGTTATTGAGTCATTCAGCTTTTATGGCTACCTCAGAGGCTTGCCATATACTAAACTTCTATGGTGGAGTCCAGAAAAACACCTATGCTTATCACTCTTCCATAGTTATGACTTTACCTCCTAAAGTAAACACAAAACCCCGAGGTTGACTTATTATTGTCCCTATCCGATTGGAAGTCAAAATCCATGCAACCCACAAGGACCAAATTAACTGCCTTGTAAGCTAGCATATATTCTCTAGTGCCTCTAAGGTACTTCAATATATGCTTTACTGCAATCCACTGTCCCAGTGTTACTTTGATATCTGCTAACTATGCCCTTGGCAAAACAGATTTCTGATCTCGTGCATAGCATACATTAGGCTTCCGACAGCCGAAGCATAAAGAACTGCCTTTATTTCCTTTATCTCCTTTGATGTCTACAGAGACATATCTTTAGATAAAGTTACTCCATCCTGAAAAGTTAAGAAACCTTTCTTGGAGTTTTGCATGCTTAAAACGAGCAAGGATTTTTTTATATATGAAGCTTGGGATAAGTAAAATATTCTTTTCTTGCGATCACTTATTACTTTGATCTCAAGAATATATACATTCTCCCAAGTCCTTTATATCGAATTATTTGGACAACCATACCCTTACTTCTGACAACATTTTGATATTGTTTCCAACTACCAAAAATGTTATCTACGTATAGTACAAGAAATACCACCACGCTTCCATCACACCTTTTGTATACACAAGACTTATCCGGTTACTAAATCCATAGACTTTGATAAACCCGATGTTCTAAGACCTTGAAGCTTTGCCTCAGTCCATAGACTGATTGAGCTTGCACACAAGATGCTCTTAGCCCTTTGCAATGAACCCTTCTGGTTGCTTTATATGGATGCTTTCTTCAAGACTTCCATTAAGGAATGTTGTCTTGACATCCACTTGCCAAATAGATAAAAGAATCCGGATAGACTTAAGCATGGCTACCAGTGAAAAAGTTTCCTTTTTCATCAAACCTTGCTTTGAAAGTTACTACCTTCTTGTCTATCCCTCTTTCCCTATTATAGACCTTTTTACACCCAACGGCTTTTACACCATTTGGTGATTCTACAAGCTTCCATATTTTATTAGAATACATATATTCTAATTCTGTTATTCATTACTCTTTGCCAAGATGCTGCATCTTTATCTTGGAGTGCTTCATTATATGACCGGAGATCAGGTTCATGTCCTCCAGGGATCGAGTCCAAAAACTCTCCCAAAACATGAACCTATTTAGGTTGCCTAACAACCCTCCCACTACAACAAGGCACTTTCTGTAATTGTGTATCATTTATGATACGTGTTACAGTTTCCTTGTGGTATCTCATCTTGTACAGTTGGTACTAGATTAGACATATCTTTTATTATTTCCTTAAGAACAAAATTTCTTATGGGCACATAGTTTATTACATAGTCCTTTTCTAAAAAAACGGTCATTGATGCTAACAATGACATTCTGATTTTTAAGACTATAAACCTACTTTCATTTCTCTAGGATAACCCACAAACAAGTGAATTCCTGTCCAACTTATCATTGTCTCTCTTCTGCATATGTGCTGGACTACCCGAATCGCATTAGTAATTTAGCTGCAGTTAGCAAAGAAACTGTAGAGGTTTGTCTTGAAGCCTAGTACTATAACTTGCTTCCGTTTCCAGAGTATATCCTTAAAATGATTTTGGTAATATTCTAAATAACTCATCAATCTACTTATTTCCATAAGAGTCCTATACCTTCTTTTTTCTACACCATTCTGTTGGGGTGTACCAGGTGCAAT
Source organism: Zingiber officinale (assembly GCF_018446385.1). Taxonomy (NCBI): domain Eukaryota; kingdom Viridiplantae; phylum Streptophyta; class Magnoliopsida; order Zingiberales; family Zingiberaceae; genus Zingiber; species Zingiber officinale. The sequence continues at coordinate 48,138,232 of NC_056003.1, read as the reverse complement.
TAGTTGGGATTGAATCCCTACTTTTGATAAGTGACTCCTAAATTCTCCCAAGAGATACTTGCCACTACAATCTTACCATAGTGACTTTTACTTTAACATTTCTCCGCATCAGCCTTGTACTCTTTGAACTAATCAAAGTACTTAGTCTTGCGGTACATTAAGTAAATTTATTTGTATCTTGAATAGTTGTCTATAAAATAGACAAAATATTCAATACTACCTCTTGTCTGGATAGTCATAGGATCACACAAATCAGAATGAACCGATTTCAACATATCTTTGACTCCATACCCCTTGGACTTAAAAGCTTCTTGGTTATTTTCCTTCCAAGTAAGACTCGCAGGTTGGAAAGATTTCCACTACCAATGAACCCAAAAGTTCATCAGCTACCAATAAATCCTACTCAAGTATAACCTAGTTTTAGATGCCAAAGATATAATTGGTTCATTTCCGAAGGTTGCTTTCTCTTAAAATTAGAAGATGTGTTTCCATTTGTTGCATCGTGGGAGTTATTGGATTATAAATTGTCAACCATCATACCAGAATAGATAACTTCCCTATTTTTCTTGATAACAACTTTGTTATCAAAATAGACACAATATCTATAATAGTTTAGAAACTGAAATCAGGTTCTTTCTAAACTTGGTACGTAAAGACAATTACTTAAAATCCATATTTTATTCTTATCAAAGGATAAACATCTCTCACTGCAATAGCTACCACTTTTACAGTAGTGCCCATGTGGACGGTGATTTACCTTTCATTTAGTTGTCGGGTTTCCTGGAACCCTGCAATGAATTGCAGACATGATTAATGGCATCTTGTATCTACACTCCAGGTTCTGGTAGATAACACCACTAGACATGTTTCAACTAATGAATTAAATACACCTAAATTGTTCTTAGTTCTAAGAAGGCACTACCTTAATGTCCAAGTCCTATTTCCAATCATTACAATTGGGACTACTAAGTCTTTTTCTATAGTATGACTACTAGGGATTGACAAACATCCTAAGAATCACAAAAATATTTGGTCAAGATCAACTCCTTAAAATCTCCATGAATTTTGTGTATACAAAATCGAAGAGGAGATTTTATTCATTAATTTTATTATCTCGTCAACTTTACTTTATGACGAATAAAATTAATAGTTGATCTGTCTTTGATCAAATATTTGATCAAAACTCTTTGAATTTAAAATAACATTGATTCCTCAAACAATATTATTTAAATTCACCAACACCTCAAACACCGTGAATTTTGCATGCCACGTTAGTGTGGACGTATACAAATTCATCATTTGTAAGAGGAGGATTTTACCCATTGACTATCTTATCAATATAACTTTTTAACAAATAAAATTACCTCAAACATCATGAATCTTGTATGCCACGTTAGTGTGGACGTATACAAATTCAAACATTTGTAAGAGGGTTTTATTAATTTTATTATGTTGCCAATCTAGTTTTATGACAAATCAATAGTTGGTTTCCCTTTGGTCACACAAGTGATAGTAGTGACTCCGTTGGGGAGGATACTATTAAATGTGTCTAAGTGTATACCATTACTTGACACTAAGTCCATTAATAAGATTATGCCCATTCCGTTGGGGAAGATCACACGCTCTTAATTAACTTCCTATAGTCATCCAAAAATGGAAGTATGTTCTAGTGATCCACAAACAAGCTCATCCGTTATGGAGGAAGGCACTCAGAGCCAACGCGCAAGCTTGTTTGCATCACTTACAAACCAGTAATGGAGACCATGGGATTTACTTAAAAATCCCTCTCCCACTTAGTTATTTATAAATGAGGAATTTTAACTATGCTAGCCTACTAAATATGTAAACCAACATGCACACACAGCACAATATAAAAGCAATAAATAGAAAATCTAATTTTCAACTATTATGGCTTTTATCTCTTGTTGTCCTCCGTGTGTTGTCATCCCAAGCTGCTGCCATATTTGGCCACTGCCACCGGGTCTAGCTGTCGCATCCATCTTGCTCCTTGTTCTGCTGCGCCTCTGGTCCTCAAAAGGTTCCACGCCTTGCAAGATTCGATCCGCGACATAAATAGAATTTTACATTTTTCGATCCTATATTCCTCGAAGGAATGTACATGTATCTAGATCAAAAAATAAAATCCTAATAAAACTAAATACAGCTCCTGCTGTATTTTATAATACAATCATACACACACAATAAAATGCCCTTGACATGTCCAAGGGTCCAATCACACACATAATAACTATAAGCCACAATAGTTGGATCCTGCATTCACAAAGTTAGCACATCCTACTATTAACCTGCCTAAATTATGTATGACATGTGCATAATTAAACTAATACCAAATACACAGAGGCAATACCCTAGCTCTGATACCAATTGTTGGTTGCTACTCGGAAAACCTAGAGGTTCCACTGTACAAAAATTTTGTACAAAGGTCTGAACCTTTTCCTAGCTACCATGTGTTCTTTTAAATTAAATTTTGGATCGCCTGCGGAACTTAACACGTTTGATCCAAAACTTAATCTATTTGTTCTTTTAGGTTTAGACTTGGATCTCCTGTGGAACTTAACACGTTCGACCCAAATCACCTTAAGTTATTAATTCCATTAGATATTAATTTTCATAATTGGTTCCCAGTACTGACGTGGCGAGGCACATGACCTTCTTGGATATGGGAGCAACCACCACCGACTAGACAAAACCTTTTATGGAAAGCTAATATTTAATTTCCTAAAATAACTTTAGGTTAACCGAAAAGAACAATCAAATCACAAGGAAAAGAAAAACAAAAGAACACTATATCAAAAACAAATTCGAAATACTAGAATCGTATGCCTCTTGTATTTAGTATTATTTCCAAAAATAACTAGTATGATGCGGAAAGAAAAATACTAGTTATACCTTTTAGAAAAACCTCTTGATCTTCTACCGTATTCCTCTTCTAACCTCGGACGTTGTGTGGGTAACGATCTTCCGAGATGAGAACCACCAAGCACCTTCTTCTTCCTTGTAAGTTTCGGCCATCTAAACTTCTTCTAGGATGAAGAGGTTCGGCCACCACCACCATGCTCCAAGGGATGCTAGAAAAGAGGCTTCTTTTCTCTCCTTCTTCTCCTTCTTAGATCCGGCCACCAAAGCTATCTCCACCATGAGAGAGTTTCGGCCACACAAAGGAGAGGAGAGAAAAGAAAAGGGCCGGCCATACCCAAAGAAGAAGAGAGGGAGAAAAATAATAGAGACATACCTCATGAAGCCTCCTCTACCCCCTCTTTTATAATCCTTGGTCTTGGCAAATAAGAAAAATTTAATAAAAACTTCCTTAATTCTTTTGCCATTGAAAAGGAAAATTTATTTAATTAAAAATAATTTTCTTTTCATCATGTTAATGGCCGGCCACCTTAATCCCTTTAATCAAGGAAATTTTAATTCACACAAGAATTAAAACTTCCTAATTTGCTTCCGGAAATTAATAAAAAATTCTCAAATAATTTTTCCCTTCATGGTGGTTAATAAAAAGGAAATTTTATAAATTAAAATATTTCTTTTAAACATGTGGATAAAAAGAAAGTTATCTCTAAAAAATTAAAATCTCTTTTAATCTACAAATAAGGAAAGATATCAAATCTTTTCTTAATCTTTTATAGAAACTTATAAAAGAGAATATTTAATTTTAAACTATCTTTTAAATCATGAACATGATTAAAATTGAAAGTTTTCTTAAAATTTAAAATCCTCCTTTAATCAACAAATAAGGAAAGATTTCAAATTTTAAACTCTCTTTTAAACATGTAGATGATTTACAAATAAGGAAAGTTTTTACCAAAAATTAAAACCATCCTTTTAAACTACAAATAAGGAAAGAGATTAATCTCTTCTCTTAATCTTTTGTAGAAAGTTATAAAAGGAAATTTTTAATTTTTAAACTCTCTTTTAAAATCATGATATCCACATAAGAAATAATTTTAATAAAAATCCTTTTAATATTCTAGTGGTCGGCCACCTAAGCTTGGGACCCAAGCTTTAGCCGGCCACCTACATGACTCATCCACTTGGTCTTGGCCGGCCCTAGCTTGGGTTCCAAGCTAGCTTGGCCGGCCCCATTGGATGGGTAAGAAGGTGGGTATGCGGTGGGTATAAATCTCTATATACTAGAGGCTACGATAGGGACCGAGAGGAGGAATTGGTTTTGGTCTCCCGATGAAATTAAGCATCCCGTGTTCGCCCCGAACACACAACTTAATTTCATCAATAATAATTCATTCCACTAAAGAACTATTATTGAACTACCGCACCAATCCCAAATTACATTTTGGGCTCCTTCTTATTATGAGTGTGTTAGTCTCCCTATGTTTAAGATAACAAATGTCCACTAATTAAGTAAGTTACTGACAACTCACTTAATTAATATCTAGCTCCAAGAGTAGTACCACTCAACTTCATCGTCATGTCGGACTATGTCCACTTGTAGGGTTTAACATGACAATCCTTATGAGCTCCTCTTGGGGACATTCTCAACCTAGATCACTAGGACACAGTTTCCTTCTATAATCAACAACACACACTATAAGTGATATCATTTCCCAACTTATCGGGCTTATTGATTCATCGAACTAAATCTCACCCATTGATAAATTAAAGAAATAAATATCAAATATATGTGCTTGTTATTATATTAGGATTAAGAGCACACACTTCCATAATAACTGAGGTCTTTGTTTCTTTATAAAGTCAGTATAAAAGAAACGACCTCTAATGGTCCTACTCAATACACTCTAAGTGTACTAGTATAATTATATAGTTAAAATAAACTAATACCTAATTACACTACGACCTTCCAATGGTTTGTTCCTTTCCATTATGGTCGTGAGCTACTGTTTATAATTTATAAAGTACTGATAACATGATCCTCTGTGTGTGACACCACACACCATGTTATCTACAATATAAATTAATTGAACAACTTCATTTATCATAAATGTAGACATTTGACCAATGTGATTCTTATTTCTAGATAAATGTTTATACCAAAAGCTAGGCTTTTAGTATACACTCTAACAGTATGGTGCAGTAATAAAATCTGGATGGAAATTAAATAAGAAAATGAAGTTTAAATCCTAGAGGTTGACCTAATTGTGCAAGGTTTTTCTCAAAAAAAATTAGGTATCCGACTTTTGTAACCGACTAATTATAGAATTTTTTTTCACTACCACCAAGTTAAATTCGGGGAGTGCTTACATTGTTGAACACCAGTAGTCAACTTGCACAGGTCACTCCTCACTAATAAAAGTCATTCTCCACCTGAGTAGTCAACCATGACTCATGGCACGACTGCTCCGCCAATGAGCCTAGGCTCATGAGTAATCATACTTCATGCTATGTTTGCAACACAATCATTCTGCCAATGGGCTCAGGCTCATGGGTAATTGTATTTTGTACTGTGTTCTGGGTGTTTCCATCAATAGAAGATAAAACATGCTCCAAATGAGGATTAGAGGCTAGGTTAATTGTGCATAAGTTTTTTTTTTTGGTAAACTAGGTATCCAACTATTCAAACCGACTAATCCTGGAAGTTCCCAATGCCACCAGTGTAAATCCGGGAAGTGCTTGCATTGTTGAACACTGGTAGTCGACTTGCACAGCTCGCTCCTCAACCATGCATGACTCATAACACAGTCGCTCCGCTAGTGAGCCTAGGGCCATGAATAATTACACTTCATGTTGCGTTTATAACATCACTACTCCGCTAGTGAATCCAGACCCATGGGTAATCGTATTTCATGTTGCGTTCCATGCTTTTCCATCTGATCTTGTTTGAAGGCTGAGAAGATGGTGTGCTAGCTCAGGTGGATGGTTTGTTGACGAATAGTTGACTCTTTGATATGGGATGAAGCTCCTCAACAATCTTGCGCACAATCAGACGATCCAACAAAGTGTTAGTGACCAAAGGCCAGGGAAGGGGTCCATGGCAAGGCCCTCTAATGCTTCTATCAGTATTGAGGAAGAAGAATAGTAGTGGATCTGCGAATGAAGGTTTCAGATGCAAAAATTATGTACCTTACAAATGGAGAGAACCCCTCTTTTCATACCACCTTTCACAATCTCCGTGACCATGAGGTGGCTTTATGCGTCAAAGTTTATTAGGTTGTTCCTCAAAGAGCTTCCGAGGAATCTTTTTTGTACCCACAGATATACCTCTTTTGTCGTTTATAACTTAAACCTTTTATGAAGTCGTTGGAGGAGGATGTCGTTATATATGAATCACCAATGGAAAACTAGATAGACTCCGAAGGAGCTTCCAAAGGAATATTCCCTGAGAATTATGCTAGGTTATTAAAATATTGTCTGTCGTTTGTCTGCTGAATATATCTCGATTAGTCTACAAGGTCGGTCATATTACTTGTCATTAATCTACTCTGTCATATGTTAAATACTGTAGAGGTATGTTCAGAGACTAATATAGTACACAAAGTATGACAAAGCTTCATTCAAGAAGTCATATAATAGATTATGTATATTAGAGCTTTATTTTAAGGACAATGTGACATTAAGTAGCTTAAACCCGATAGACCTATGCCCAACCGAGCGGATATGTGGAGTTTCGTAACGATAAGTATCTTTAAGCCCGTTCGATCTTTGCCGGCCGGACATACAAAGATATCCTTATGCTCGACTAGTGATCTATCTAGTCGACCTTATACTAAGAACTTTATAAGTCAGGTGTCCTTAAGCCCGCCCGGTCTCTACCCAACAGGGCGTATAGGGAGAGCCTTATATTCGCCCTGCTTTTGTTTGGTCAATATTATACTAAGAGTTTTATAAGGTCAAGTGTCTTTCAGCCTGCCCAATCTTTACCCGGTCAGGCTTACATGGAGAGCATTATGTCTGATTGGTCTTCATCCGGCCGATCTTATACTAAGGGTCCTTAAGCTCGCCTGGTCTTTACCCAGTCGAGCATACACAGACAGCCATGTGTTCGATCGGCCTTCATCAGGTCGATTTTATACCAAGAGTTTTATAAGACCAGGTGTCCTTAAGCTCGCTCGGTCTTTACCCGGCCTAGCATACATGAACATCCTTGTGTTCGATCGACCTTCGTCCGACCAATCTTATACTAAGAGTTTTATAAGGCCACATGTCTTTAAGCGCGCCTAGTCTTTACCCGGCCGGGCGTACATGAACAACCTTGTGTTTGATCAGCTTCTATCCAGCCGATCTTATACTAAAAGTTTTATAAGGCTAAGTGTGTTTAAGCCCACCCGGTCTTTACCCGGCCAGGCGTACACGGAGAGCCTTATGTTCGATCGGCCTTCGTTCGGTCGATCTTATACTAAGGGTTTTATAAGGCTAGGTGTCCTTAAGCCCGCTCGGTCTTTACCCAGCCAGGCATACACGGAGAGCCTTATGTTTGATTGGTCTTTGTCCAGCCGATCTTATACTAAGGGTCTTATAAGGCCAGGTGTCCTTAAATCCGCCTTACCCTTCTGGGCGTACATAGAAAGCCTTGTGTTCGATTAGCTTTCATCCGACCGATCTTATACTAAGGATCTTATATGACTAAGTGTCCTTAAACCTACCAGTCTTTACCCGGATGGGTGTAAATAGAGAGTCTAATGTTCGATCGGCCTTCGTCTAACTGATCTTATTTCAGAAGGCCTAGGCGCTTAGAGCTCGGTCATATTTTCACTTGATCAAGCTCCCTTGCACTCTGCTGACTACTCGACTAATCAGGTACATTATTTCCTGACTCTAGAGTAAAATATTAGAATCGTTATATCCGACCGACTTTACGTCCAATCGACTTTATTCAAACATCCTATTTTATAACCACTCGGGCAGGACCTTAGTGTTTTAACGCGGGATGATCAATGAAGTCATATGGGAGGCGCTCCCCCATTTTGACTTTGACTCTCACCTTACCTTGACTTTGACCACCACGTCATCTTTGATATCCATTCGTTATAACCCATATCATTAGCCTCCCATTCAAGTCTAGTCAAAGGAGATGTAAATGACTAACTGTACTCGAGTTATATTTTTCATACATTTGCCTTCTCACTAGGGTTGCCTTGTAATTTATACTCTCACTCATTCCAAAGACGTTTGGTGATTTTTTCAAGAATCGCTCATTGATAACTGACTATTTAGAAAGGAAGGAGTATCAAGGACCTGCGACAATGCATTTTGTTTTCAAAAAATGCGTCGCTCGTCCTGTCCATCATAAATATCCATTTATGGGTGAGTGCCACATGTCACCACTACTCATTTTCTGCGATGTCTTCTGACATTCCTTACTTCTTATGATGCAACAACACATCAAGCACGTCCCCCTTTGTAAATCAATGACCCTCCTTAATCATGTCATTTCAATATAACGGTGGCAATTAAACTCCCCTTTTTATAAAACCCTAGGTGCTGTGAGTTCTTCGCCCTTCGTCCTTCCTCCTTTCGAGTTCGTTTTCTTCGACGACCTACCTTTCTCCATCTATTTTCTTGGGCGATCTTCCTTGCTTTGCATTCCTTCTTGTTAGAATCTCAAACACCCTAGTAAGTTATTCACTTTCTGTCTAAGATTTGTTCTACCATGGCCCAAGAGTCTTTCGTCCTGTGGTATACTTCTACTTCTTCAAGCTTCGATGCCTCTGATCGAGCTTATCTCTATTCTAGATATGAAGTCCCTCGTAATTACCATATTTTAAATGGTGTTGTTATCATTTTCCGTTTGTTAAACATCCCTCTATCTCCTCATCTATTTCACTACTATTTTATTCTCTGACAAGTAACAAATGGTCTATTTAAGTTTCAATCTCGTCCGAAAGTGATTTTATTTAATAGGGTGCTCACTTAGAAGGAATGGAGGGATAAATATTTCTTCATTCATCTCCCGATCCCTACAGCTTTTGTCACAACTTGGCAACAACATCTTCCCCCTATCCCTGATTTAGGTAACGTCTCCACCAATCCCATCCTTCGGAATCTTTAGAGAAACTAAAATGCGCTAAATTCAACCTATTGACACTGACCACAGAAGGCTTATTATTTATTTTAGGTTAACTCCAGTTAATTTGGAACTAAGTGCCCCATTCGGTAAGTAAAAATCTCTTTCTTCGTACTTAATTATTTATTATTCACTGGTCATTTATGGTATAAGCTTTTAACTTTCACTCATTTTTATAGTTGAGATCATTCTCCTAGCTTTCTCATATAAAAACACCCGGTTAATAAGAGCAGCTTTAAACAACATGGGGGAGGATTTACTGAAGGAGTGTCAACTTGAACAAGACTCCACTTCTGAGAGTCTAATATGTTGAGATATGCCCGATGCGGGTGCGCGCTAGAACACGTTTCATAAACATACGTAGCAAAAAATAAAATAATAATAATTCCTAATTATTACATCACACACACCACACACATACAAAGATACAACATGCCAAACATGATCACATAATTAAAATTTTACGAGAAGTAAATTTACACTAGGTATACCTTACGGATGACCGGTAACGAGAAGGGCATCAATTGTAGCGACGTTTTTGAACCTTGCCTCTATTCATATCCATGTTGAGTTCCTCAAAATAACTCCTTGAGTATAAGTCTCTCTTTCGAAAGTTACTAGCCACGAGCGAAGAAGAGGGATCAAGATGAAGAAGAAGAAAAGCACACAAGGGAGAGTTTTTCTTCCTTATAGTGGTCATGGCAACGAGGGGAGCCTCCTTGTTGTTGGCAACGGGAGAGAGAGGAGGATTGGGTTTCTTAAATCCAATCAACTAAATAATGAAACTTCTATCTAATTTTCTCCCAATTACATTTATATATAATCCTCTTTAATGAATTGGATTAGAAAGCTTAAATCCAACCTATTATTCCTTTACCAAAAATTAGTCCATTAACCCATTGGTTTAGTTCACAACTAAACCAAGTTGCTTTATGACTAATTCATGATTAACCAAATATGGTTCAACTCTACCATAAGAGATGTAGCTCATCTATGCTTCCATTATAACAAATATTTCTATATTTGTCTTATGTATGATCCAACCAAACATTTATTTCTTGATCTAAGAATCCTATTCTTTAACTTGGTTTACATCTTTTAGAGACTCATTAGTTAACTATTTAATTATAGAACGATCATGAGTAGCACCTAGTAGTACATCATGATCCCCAATTAACCGAAAAATCATAGTTGATCTTAAAACTAATTCTAAACCCTTCAACAGCTATAGTGAGTCGTATCTTATTCCTTTCACTCGTTTTATACCCATTTGGCTCAAGATATAGTCTATGTATCTATCCCCACTAGACTGACTACGTCACACCTAACTCAACTAATACTTCCTCATTCTATGGATTCAAATTACTCGTACATGTGTACAAAACTCTCATACTCTTAACATGTGATACTTTGGCCAAAGACTTTGAGTAATAATCCTAACGAGTGGGCATAGGGTATACATATCCTCACAAGGAGCGGTGAATCCTCTATGGGCTATCCAAACATTTTCGGACATTTTGACTTATACCCAATCATCTCGGGTCCACACCTCAATGAGGTGCATACTTAAGATGTCAAAGTATAAGTCTCTATAACCAAGATGACTTGTATACCTCAAGTCAAAGGAAACTTGCACTTGAACTACAGTAAGAGCTTCATAGATATATCTATATATATAGATAACTATATGAAGTCTTACAACAAGTCACTCCAATAAACTAGTTACCATAACTAATATCCACGTTTAACTCTTGACTTCCCAATATCTCTAACCAGTGAGAAAATAGTTGCTTGGTGAACTAAGGAGTATAATTCATGTTAGTCTTACAGAATTGATGATGTCCGAATGCATCATTTCAGTGACTAGAGAAATTTCAATACGTTCATAATTACACATGTAGAGATAATTACTAGTTGTGATCCAATCACAATTTCTCTCATGCTATGAATTGTATTGCGAACATTCAGTAAATAAGTTTAAGACAACCAAATATATAATATGCACTCAAATAGTAAATCTATATTAGTAAAAATCGTAAGGCGATTACCTTAGGACTGTTGGTCGCTACTTAGAATTCTGTTTGACTTCCCCTGTACAAAAATTTGTACAAATACAGAACTTTCCTAACAACCTATGTGTTTCTCATGAGTTAAACTTAAATTGGAAACAGAACTTAACATTTTTACTTCAAGTTCAACTCATGTGTTCTTCAGTAGATAAAACTTGGATTATAAACGATACTAACATTATTAATCCAAGTTCATCCCATGTTACAGAAGTTGATTAAATATCTATTTCAAGGATTGACTTCCAGGTTAAACATGGCGAGACACTCGCCCTTCTTGGGTATGGGATCATCCAACACCTCCTAGACAAAGCCTTTCAAAGAAATTGAATATTTAAACTTCTTACAGTAACCCTAGGTTTAACTACAGAGATCTCAATAGAAGCACATGATCAAAACATTAAATCGAAACACAAAAAATGAAACACGAAATCGCTAGCCTCTTGTATTGGTATTTCAGGATCCATACAAATAAAAATTAGTTTCGCTGCGGAATTAAGAACTAGTTATATCTTTCTTTGTAAACAAAGATCTCTTGATCTTCTGCTGTATTCCTCTCCTCCTTTTAGACGTCGTGTGGGCGACGATCTACCAAGATGAAATCCACCCTAACCACTTCTTCTCTTCCAAGAAATTTCGGCCACCAAGGAATGCCAAAATAGGAAACTTTCTTTTCTTCTTCTTCCTCTCAAGCAACCGGCCACCAAGTGCTCCTTTTCTTTCAAGTTTCGGCCACCAAGAAGAGATGGGTGTTGACCTTAGAAAGAAGAAAGGGAGAGAAGAAACAAGGTGCCGCCGGCCTTAGGAAGAGGAAAGGGAGAAAGGTCGACCACCAAGGAAAAGAGAGGAGAGAAATTGTAGAGATATGTGTGTTTTTTATAAGGCACCCTCTACCTCTCTTTTATAATCCTTGGTCATGACAAAAAAGAAAATTTTAATAATAATTAAAATCTCTCTCTTTTAAATTTCCTATTATGATGGCTACAAAAAGAAAGTTTTAAAATTAATCTCTCTTTTAAATTTCCTATTGTGATGGCTAAAATAGAAAGTTTTAAAATTAATCTCTCTCTTTTAAATTTTCTATTGTGATGGCTACAAAAAGAAAGTTTTAAAATTAATCTCTCTCTTTTAAACAATGTAGAAGGCTACAAAAAACGGAAAGATTAAAATTATAACTTCTCTTTTAAATCATGGTTACAAAAAATGAAAGTTTTGTTAAAATTGAAATCTATCTTTTTAAACATTATAGATAATTACAAAAAAGGAAAGATTAAAATCTTTCTTTTAAACTTTTGTAGATAGCTATAAAAGGAAAGATTTTAAAATTTAAAACTCTCTTTTAAAACTATGTGGATGGCTATAAAAGGAAAGATTTTAACAAAAAATAAAATCTCTCCTTTTAATCCTATGTGGCCGACCCCTTGCTTGGGCACCAAGCTTGGCCGGCCACCTCTTGGGCTCCAAGCTAATGCTTGGCAGACTAAGTCCACCTGCAAGGACAAGTCATGTTGAACTAAGTCCACCTGCAAGGTTTACATGACAATCCTTATGAGCTCCTCAAGGGGGCATCATCAACTTAGATTACTATGACACAGTTTCCTTCTATAATCAACAACACGTCGTATAAATAATATTATTTTCCAACTTATCAGGCCTATTTATCCAACTGAATAAATCTCACCCATTGATAAATTAAAGAAATAAATACTAAGTATATGTGTTTGTTATTATATCGGGATTAAGAGCACACACTTCCATAATACAGAGGTCCTGTTCTTTTATGTAGTCAGTATAAAAAGAACAACCTCAAATGGTCCTGCTTAATACACTCATAGTGTACTAGTGTTATAGTCAAGATAAATTAATACCAAATTATACTATGACCGTTCTAATGGTTTGTCCCTATCCATCTTGGTCGTGAGCTATTATTTATAATTTATAAGGAACTGATAACATGATCTTCTGTGTGACACCGCACACCATGTTATCTACAATATAAATTAAATGGAAAACTATATTTAATATAAATGCAGACATTTGACCAATGTGATTCTTATTTCAAAATAAATGTTTATACAAAAAGCTAGGCTTTTAGTATACATCGTAACAATCTTCCACTTATACTAAAAGACTATGCTGCCATAAATACTGTCATACATTTGATTCCCATCCCCTCAATATGCCCATCAAAAGCTCTCGCTGGAAGGACCTTAGTGAAAGGATATGCCAGGTTATCTTCTGATGCAATCTTTGCGACAACAACTTCTCCTAGCTTTATGATGTCTCGTATCAGGTGGTACTTGCGTTCAATGTGTTTACTTACCTTATGGGCTCGTGGTTCCTTTGAGTTTACTACTGCACCACTATTATCACAATAAATTGTGATAATTTTGGACAAACCAGGAATCACATCTAAGTCCATCAAGAAGTTTCTGAGTCATACAGCTTCTTTGGCTGCCTCAGAGACTGCCACATACTCAGCTTCCATGGTGGAGTCTGAAACGTATTTCTTCTTAACACTCCTCCATGTTATGGCTCCGCCTCCCAAAGTAAACATATACCCTGAGGTTGACTTACTATTGTCCCTATCTGATTGGAAGTTCGAATCCGTGTAACCCACAGGGAGCAAATCATCTGCGTGGTAAACTAGCATATAATCTGTAGTCCTTCGCAGGTACTTTAATATATGCTTTACGGCAGTCCAATGTCCCTATCCTGGATTACTTTGATATCTGCTAACCATGCCCACGACAAAACAGATATCCGATCTCGTACATAGCATCGCATACATTAGGCTTCCTATAACTGAAGCATAAGGAACTGCCTTCATGTCCTCTATCTCCTTTGATGTCTTAGGACACATCTCTTTAGATAAAGGTACTCCATGCCGAGAAGGTAAGAAACCTTTCTTGGAGTTTTGCATGCTAAAACGAGCAAGGATAGTATCAATGTATGAAGCTTGAGATAAGCACAACATTTTTTTCTTACGATCCCTTATAATTTTGATCCCAAGAATATGGCCACATTCTCCCAAGTCCTTCATATCAAATTGCTTGGACAACCATACCCTTATGTCTGACAATACTTTGATATTATTGCAAATGAGCAAAATATCATCTACATATAGTACAAGAAATACCACCACTTTTCCGTCACTCTTCTTGTATATACAAGACTCATTCGGATACTAAATAAATCCATAAGACTGGATCACTTTATTAAACCGGATGTTCCAAGATCTCGAAGCTTGTTTTAGTCCATAAATAGACCGATTGAGCTTACTTACAAGATGCTCTTTGCCCTTCGCAATGAATCCCTCTAGTTGCTTCATATGGATGTTTTCTTCAAGACTTCCATTAAGGAAAGCTGTCTTGACATCCATTTGCCAAATCTCATAATTCATATGAGCGGCAATAGATAAAAGAATTCGGATAGACTTAAGCATGGATATCAGCAAAAAGGTTTCTTCATAATCGATTCCCTCTTTCTGAGTATACCCTTTTGCAACAAGTCTTGCTTTGAAGGTTTCCACCTTCCCATCTGTCCCTCTTTTTCTTTGTAGACCCATTTACATCCAATGACTTTTACACCATTTGGTGGTTCTACAAGCTCCCAGACCTGATTAGAATACATAGATTCTATTTCAGAGTTCATTGCACTTTGCCAAGATGCTGCATCTTTATCTTGGAGTGCTTCATCATATGTGCAGGGATCAGGTTCATGTTTACCAGGGATCAAGTATGAAGACTCTCCTAAAAACATGAATCTATCAGGTTGCCGAACAACCCTCCCACTACGACGTGACACTACTTGTAATTGTGCATCATTTGTAACACGTGTTGTAGTTTCTTGTGGTATCTCATCTTGTACCGTTGGTACTAAGGTAGACGTGTCTTCTCTTATTTATTCAAGAACAATTTTACTCATGGGCTTGTGGTTCATTACATAGTCTTCTTCTAAAAATCAGGCATTGGTGCTAACAATGACCTTATGATCTTTAGGACTATAAAATAAACCACCTTTCGTTCCTTTAGGATAACCCACAAATAAGCGAACTTCTGTTCGTGATTCCAACTTATCAGTGTCTCCCTTCAGCACATGCACTGGAATGCCCCAAATCCGAATATGTTTCAGACTAGGCTTACGCCCATTCCACAATTCTATTGGAGTAGAGCGTACTGACTTAGAAGGTACCAAGTTCAGAATGTACACTACCGTTTCCAAAGCATATCCCCAAAACAAATTTGGTAATTCTGAATAACTCATCATTGATCTAACCATTTCCATAAGAGTCCTATTCCTTCATTCTACCACACCATTATGTTGGGGTGTACCAGGTGTAGACAGTTGGGATTGAATCCCGACCTCTGATAAGTAACTCCTAAACTCTCCTAAGAGGTATTCGCCACTACGATCATATCGTAGTGTCTTGATACTTTTACCATGACGTTTCTCCACTTCAGCCTTGTATTCTTTGAACTTATCAAAGTACTCAGACTTGTGACGTATCAAGTAAATGTACCCGTATCTCGAATAGTCATCTATAAAAGAGATAAAATATTCGAAACCACCTCTTGCCTGGATAGTTATAGGACCACATAAATCAGAATGAACCAATTCCAACACATCTTTGGCTTTATACCCCTTGGTCTTAAAAGGTCTCTTGGTCATTTTTCCTTCCAAGAAAGATTCACAAGTTGGAAAGTTTTCCACCACCAATGAACCCAAAAGTCCATTGGCTATTAGCCTTTGAATCCTACTCAAGTTAATATGACCAAGCCTTAGATGCCAAAGATATGTTTGATTCATTTCCGAAGGTTGATTTCTCTTATTAGAATTAGAAGATGTGTTATTAATTTTCATTTGTTGCATCGTGGGAGTTATTGGATTTTGAGTATATAAATTGCCAACCAACGTACCAGAACAGATAACTACCCTATTTTTCTTGATAACAACTTTGTCATCAAAAGAAATAGAATATCTATCCTTAAATAGTTTATAAACTGAAATCAAGTTCTTTCTAAAACTTGGTACGTAAAGATAATTTCTCAAAATCAATGTTTTATTCCTATCAAAAGATAAATAAACATCTTCTACTACAATAGTCACCACTTTCGTAGCATTACCCATGTAGACGGTGATTTCTCCTTCATATAGTTGTCGGATTTCCTGGAACCCCTGTATAATGAATTGCAGAAATGATCAGTGGCTCCCGTATCTACATACCAGGTACCGGTAGATAACACCACTTAATATGTTTTGACAACTAATGAATAAGATACACCTTCATTGTTCTCGTTTCTGCGAGGACAACCCGTTAAATGAGTCATCATCTTGAGGATATGATCCCTTACGGGTGTCCCCTTAGTCATGGTGGTCGTCATTAAGTTTCTCATGGCCTCCTGCCTAGCAGCCTGATTTTGGTGTATGAAGAGTTCCATGAGATTGAGCATCATGTCATAGGTTGTGGGTAGGGCTTGATGCTGATGCTGCAACACATTTGACATAGAAGCCAAAATGTAACACCGTGCCATCTCATCTGCCTTGACCCATTTTCTATGTCTCTCTATCTCCTCTTCACTAGAATCCTTATCAGGCACACTAGGATAGACCTCAAGAAGTACAAACTTGTAACCTTCAGCAGTTAAGACAATGTCCAAGTTTTGTTTCCAATCAATGTAATTGGGACCAGTAAGTTTGTTCTCTTTCAATATAACAGCAAGAGGATTAAAAGTCATTTGAAATCCTAAGAATCACAAAATATTTGGTCAATATTTTAGAATTTAAAATAATATTGATTCCTCAAATAATATCATTTAAATTCACCAACACCTCAAAACACCGTGAATTTTGTATGCCACGTTAGTGTGGACGTATACAAATTCAAACATTTGTAAGAGGAGGTTTTACCCATTAATTTTATTATCTTGTCATCCTAACTTTATGACAAATAAAATTAATAGTTGGTTTTTCTTCGGTCACACAAATAATAGCAGTGACTCCGATGGGGAGGATACTATTAAATGCGCCTAAGTGTATACCATTACTTGATACTTAGTCCATTAAATAGGATTGTGCCCCTTCAGTTGGAGAAGATCACACACACCTAAATAACTTTCTATAATCATCCATAAAGGAAGTTTGATCTAGTGATCCACAAACAAACTCATCCGTTGTGGAGGAAGACACTTAGAGCCAACGTGCAAGTTCGGGCAAGTTTGAATGTATCACTTACAAACCAGTAATGGAGACCGTGGAATTTAAATAATTCCTCTCCCACTTAGTTATTTAGAAACGAGGAATTTTAACATGCACACAAGTACACAAACACAACACACACATCACAGCATAAAAGACAATAAATATGAAAACTAATTTTCCAACTATTATGGCCTCATCCATAATTGTCCTCCGTATGCCGCTAACCCTAGCCGCCGCCAACTCTGGCCATCGACCATAGGGTTTATATCGTTGCGTCCTTCTTGCTTCCTTTTCCTCTACGTCTCCTGTCCTCAAATAGCACTATGCCTCGCAAGGATACGATCCGCAACAAAATAAAATTTTACATTTATCGATCCTATATTCCACGAAGGAATGTACATGTAATTTAGATCGAACAGAATGTAAAATCCTAAAACTAATATAGCTCCTGCTGTATTTAATAATCACAATCATGCACACATATAAAATGCCCTCGACATGCCCGAGGGTCCAATCACACACAAACATAATAGGGTCATAATAGTTGAAATTAGGATGTCTGCAACCATAGATTTAATCTATTTGCACATCCTACTATTATCCTACCTAAATTTATGTATGGAAAGTGCATAATTTAACTGGAAACAAAACACATAGAGGTATAAAACTAGCTCTGATCCCAATTATTGGTCGCTACTTGGAATTCTGTTCGGCTTCCCCTGTACAAAAATTTGTACAAGCACAGAACTTTCCTAACAACCTATGTGTTTCTCATGAGTTAAACTTGAATTAGAAATGGAACTTAACATTTTTACTTCAAGTTCAACTCACATGTTCTTCAGTAGTTAAAACTTGGATTGTAAACGATACTTAATATTATTAATCCAAGTTCATCCCATGTTACAGAAGTTGATTAAATATCTATTTCAAGGATTGGCTTCCAGGTTAAATATGGCGAGGCACTCGACCTTCTTGAGTATGGGATCATCCACCACTTCCTAGACAAAGACTTTCAAAGAAATTGGATATTTAAACTTCTTACAGTAACCCTAGGTTTAACTACAGAGACCTCAATAGAAGCACAAGATCAAAACACTAAATCGAAACACAAAAAATAAAACACAAAATCGCTAGCCTCTTCTGTTGGTATTTCAGGATTCATACAAAGAAAAACTAGTTTCATTGCGGAATTAAGAACTAGTTATACCGTTCTTTGTAAACAAAGACCTCTTGATCTTCTGCTGTATTCCTCTCCTCCTCTTGGATGTCGTGTGGGTGACGATCTACCAAGATGAAATCCACCCGAACCACTTCTCCTCCAAGAAATTCCGGCCACCAAGGAATGCCAAAATAGGAAACTTTCTTCTCTTCTTCTTCCTCTCAAGCAACTGGCCACCAAGTGCTCCTTCTTTTCTTTCAAGTTTCGGCCACCAAGAAGAGATGGGTGCCAACCTTAAAAAGAAGAAAGGGAGAGAAGAAACAAGGTGTTGCTAGCCTTAGGAAGAGGAAAGGGAGAGAGGCCGGCCACCAAGGAAAAGAGAGGAGAGAAATTGTAGAGATATGTGTGTTTTTTATAAGACACCCTCTACCTCTCTTTTATAATCCTTGGTTATGGCAAAAAAGGAAATTTTAATAATAATTAAAATATCTCTCTTTTAAATTTCCTATTGTGATGGCTACAAAAAGAAAGTTTTAAAATTAATCTCTCTCTTTTAAACAATGTAGAAGGCTACAAAAAAGGAAAGATTAAAATTGAAACTTCTCTTTTAAATCATAGTTACAAAAAAGGAAAGTTTTGTCAAAATTAAAATCTCTCTTTTTAAACATTATAGATAACTACAAAAAATGAAAGATTAAAATCTCTCTTTTAAACCTTTGTAGATAGTTATAAAAGAAAATATTTTAAAATTTAAAACTCTTTTTTAAAACCATGTGGATGGCTATAAAAGGAAAGATTTTAACAAAAAAATAAAATCTCTCCTTTTAATCCTATGTGGTCGACCCATTGCTTGGGCACCAAGCTTGGCCGGTCACCTCTTGGGCTCCAAGCTAATGCTTGGCCGACCCCCTTGCACTAAGCAAGGATGTGTCCGACCCATTACTTGGGTAAGAAGTGGACTTTGTGGATACAAGACTTTATAGAGGCTATAACAGGGACCGAGAGGAGGAATTAGTTTTGGTCTCCCGATGAGCTTGAGCTTCCTGTGTTCGACCCGAACACCCATCTCAAGTTCATCAATAATAAGTCATACCATTAAAGAGTTATTATTGAACTATTGCACCAATCCCATATTACATTATGAGCTCCTTTTTATTATGAGTGCGTTAGTCTCCCTGTGTTTAAGATATCGAATGTCCATTAATTAAATGAGTTACTGACAACTCACTTAATTAATATCTAGCTCCAAGAGTAGTACCACTCAACTTCATTGTCACGTTGGACTAAGTCCACCTGCAGGGTTTACATGATAATCCTTATGAGCTCATCAATGGGACATCATCTATCTAGATTACTAGGACACAGTTTTCTTCTATAATCAATAACACACCATATAAATAATATTATTTCCCAACTTATCAGGCCTATTGATCCAACTGAATAAATCTTACCCATTGATAAATTAAAGAAATAAATACTAAGTATATGTGTTTTTTATTATATCGGGATTAAGAGCACACACTTCCATAATAACAGAGGTCCTGTTCTTTTATGCAGTCAGTATAAAAAGAACAACCTCAAATGGTCCTGCTCAATACACTCATAGTGTACTAGAGTAATTTTATAGTCAAGATAAACTAATACCAAATTATATTATGATCATTCCAATGGTTTGTCCCTATCCATCTTGGACGTGATATACTATTTATAATTTATAAGGAACTGATAACATGATCTTCTGTGTGACACCACACACCATGTTATCTTCAATATAAATTAAATGGACAACTACATTTAACATAAATACAGACATTTGACCAATGTGATTCTTATTTCAAAATAAATGTTTATACAAAAATCTAGGCTTTTAGTATACATCCTAACAAGGACATCCCTTAAAATCTAACATAATCCCCCTAGCTGAACCCATTCATGAGTCCCCTTCCAACTCCTCAGAGTCAAACACTCCTCTCGTCATCAAGCATCAAAAACCTCAAACGGAGGCTTCAGGCTCGGATATGCGTGATCAGCCCCTCCCCAAAATGTCTCATCTCACTTTGGCTGAGATCTCTTATAATCGAGGTAAAGAGCCCGGGTCTCAAAGATAAGGCCATGCCTTCTCATGCCTATGTCTCATGTAATTCCCCCAGTTATTTGATCTCCCGAGATAACATCAACTTCTACCACTACTCAACCAATTCCCCCACTAGCTTTAAGCATTACTTCAACAACTACTCCCCACTTTAAGCGTTCATCCAATAAGAGATAAACCAACCATGTATTTAAAAAATTAGTACCTGATCAAGGTCTCAGGTCAGCTGAACCAACATCAGAATCTTTACCTATCAATAGCTCCAGTTCATTCACGACTGCCTAAATCTCCTCTTGTTCTTCCCTCGAGACCTACGTCTTCAATTAATTCCCCATATCTCTTCCAGCAGTCCCTTGGGTTACCATCCCAACAAAGAATGGATGCCACTTCACCCTTACCTTATGAGATACTCAAGTTGAAGGGCTCATTGGCTGAATCATGGGTACAAACACACAAACAAGCACAAAGAACAACGATCTCCAAGTATGCTGAAGAACACAACCAGAATGCCACTATGGTAAGTTTATAATTAAGTTTTCTTAAGTTACTTTTATGAATTATAGCTTTGCCATTATTTTATTCAGTTCTGCACCTCTGGATTATACTTGACCAACTGGTTGTGGATCTAGAAAGGGCCAACAAAGTTTTGAAGGATTGTGTGGCAGAACTACAGGCTACTTCCATCGCTCCCGATAATGAGAAGATCTTCTTGCAGAGAAAAATAGGGGAGCAAGTTGAGCTTATTTCTGGTATGGAAAAAATTTTACAAGACTGTCAACGGTTATTGAAGTCTCAAGCAATGAATAAGCAGAATTTGGAGCTTTAGTTGAAAAGCAATGAGTCTATGCTCCAAGTGAAGAGAGCAATGAAAGAGAAAGCCCTTTCAGATCTAGATCACAAGACTACATTATTAGAAGAGTTGAGGATTAGACATTCTTCCCATTCTCCTAAACTGATTCAGGAGCTATCTAGTAAGAATGTTATGCTGCTACAGCAAAAAATAGAATTAGATGCACCAGAAGCTTGGATAGAATCCCTACAAGCCCAGTTAGACGCTACAAAGAGTGAAAAGAATGCTGCCTTGGCCAAATTATCTACTTATAAAGCTGAGGAGGGTGAACACATAGACGCAGGGAGGAAAGCTTATCTAGACTCCCTTGATTTTAAAAGAAAATTATCTAAGAGATTTTTCGTTACACTTGACCATACCGTGAGGGGAGTGATTCGATAACTACAGGTCAAGACCTTCTTACCAATCTATAGACCAACACCGACTCCTCAGAGAGCTCCCAGGGGATCTCTTGAGTAAGTTCGATTGAAGTTTTTCATGCAAGGGCATGTAACTATCTATAATTATTGAAAGAGAATCGCAATTAAATACTAAATTGTGTGTGAAGTAATATTGGGTAACACCTGTTCTCCTTGTGTATCTTCAGAACTACCAATATTACTAATAAGATTAAATCCCACATGTGTTCTTTATGCAACATATATTAATCTGCCTAAAATGTCAAGCGAGGTAATAACACTGAGTAGAATAACCTGGCTTCCATATATTGTCCAGTAGTCTTCATAATGAATTTTCAGACAGAATAATGAGCTGGTCAAACACCTACTGTCGAGAGAAATAAACTAACCGAACTTTTATAAACAATATTCATAAAGAGTTCCCGGACTGAATAATGAGTCGGACGAGAACATAATGCTGAGCGAAATAAACTGGCCGGACATTTATAAGTAGTTTTCATAATGAATTCCCGAATCGAATGATAAGATGGGAGAAAACATAATGCAAAGCAAAATAAATAGTTGGACATATATAAACAGCTTTCATAATGATTTCCTGGACTAAATGATAAGCTGGGTGAGAACATAATGTCCAGCGAAATAAATAGGCCGAATATATATAAGTAGCTTTCATAATGAATTCTAGGACTGAATGATAAGCTGGGTGAGAACATAATGTCGGGCGAAATAAACAAATCAGACATATATAAGCAACTTTCATAATAAATTCACGGACTAAATGATAAGTTGGGCGAGAACATAATGCCGAGTGAAATAAACAAGTCAGACATTTATTAACCCTTGATGTTAGAATATGTTTGTAATGAATACTTGTTTATAACCTGAGTTTAAAGTCGTAGTTTGACTATGTAGAGTTTAATATCAAGTTCGACTATATAGAGTTTAAAGTCACAGTTCGACTAGGTAGAGTTTAAAGTCACAATTCGACTGTATAGAGTTTAAAGTCATCATTCGAATGTGTAGAGTTTAAAGTCGCAGTTCGACTATGTAGAATTTAAAATCACAGTTTGACTGTGTAGAGTTTAAAGTCACAGTTCGACTGTGTAGAATTTAAAGTCGTAGTTCAACTATGTAGAGTTTAAAGTCACATTTTGACTATGTAGAGTTTAAAGTCACAGTTTGACTGTATAGAATTTAAAGTCACAGTTTGACTATGTATAGTTTAAATTCACAGTTTGACTATGTAGAGTTTAAAGTCACAGTTTAACTATGTATAGTTTAAATTGGCAGTTCGACTGTATAGAGTTTAAAGTTGAGTTTGACTATGTAGAGTTTAAAGTTGTAGTTCAACTGTATAGAATTTAAAGTCGAGTTTGACTGTATTGAATTTAAAGTCGAGTTCGGCTGAGATGAATCCACCTGCACTTTTTATTGAATGTATAAAAGTTGAACAAAATACAAGAGTAAGTTACAAACATACTTATTAAGCTCTATAAGGTTGTAGATGATTAGTACTTCAAGAACTATCCAATCTCTGGCCTTTAACATCTTCAAGATAATAAGAACCAGAGGTGAGCTTTTATACCACCTTGAATGGTCTTCCCTATTGTGACTCCAGTTTATTAACATCCCAGACTGGTTTGATGCACTTTTAGACCAGATCACCCACCTGAACAAATCTAGGAATAACCAATCTATTATAATTTTACCTCATCCTTTGACGGCATTATAGGTGCGATTAGCACTAATGGTCTAACTCAAATTTTGATGAATGACAAAGTAGGTTAAGTCAGGTTCATTGTGATCTAACACTTTGATCAAGTGTGAAGGAGAAGCCCAGACAGGTCGACAGTCAGATCGGATGTCTGGCACGAAGCCCAGAAAGGTCGACGGTGTAACAACCCAAATTTCCTCATTTCGAGTCCCAAAAGTAATTTAAAAATATTTAAAAATATTTAAAAATGATATAAAAATATTCTAGGGATTTTTATAAATTTTAGAGTATTTTTATGTAATTTTTGGAGGTCGTTTGGTATTTTTACTAAACGAAAGAAGTTTTGACAAAAAAATGTCCAAACCGAGGTTCGAACCCAAGACCTCCGGCCGAAGCAATGTCTTAAGTGAACCCGGCTAACCAAGTGTGCAAGTGGTCATTATTGATCAAATAAAGGATGAATAATATTTAAGCAGTAGTTAAGAAATCAAAAATAAATTGGAATAAAAGGCTCAGCTGAGGATTCGAACCCGCGACCAGGAGTTCGGCAGAAACGCAGCTAGCCAACTGTTCCGCAGATATTTCGTGAAAGAGTAAGGCAGCGAATAATATTTAAGTAGTAGTTGGCTAATAAAAACCCTAGTATAAGAAAAGAAACTTAAGTTTTTGCCCGAGAACCCTAATTCCTCTCTTCTCCCTCACGCGTGCACGGCGTCGGCGACTTCTCTCGGGCGGAAACGAAACCGAAGCTAGGTTTCTTCTCCAGCGGCCGGTCAAGGACCAAATCCGAGAGTCTTTCACATTGTCGAGATCACCCCGTCGAGGAGAGCACATAGAGGTGAGGAAGTGGCCGAGATTTGAAGCTTCTCCGAACCCTAGAAGTTCCTTTCTCCGGCTGTAAGTCCAAGGAAATCCAATGTAAGTTGCTACTCACCTGCAGTAGAGTAGTTCCGAATTTTTATTCCTTTTGTTTTCGAATTTTTCTGTGAATATTGTTGGATGGGTTTGCTGCCGTGAAGTTCAAAGAAGGATATGAATGGTTTTAAAAAAAAGTCCCTGCCGTGAGTTCATTAAGGACATAAGAGGGGAATGGTTTAGGGTTTGATATGTAGTTGTCTTATGCTATTAGTTTTCTTATACCGTGTGGATCATAGCATTTCTGCTATAGGGTTTCTCTGTTAAACCTGAACGTATTAATTTTTGTGATAACAACAACAATTTTCCTTATGCTCTGCTTGGTAAGGATTAATTTGGAATGGGTAAGTGTATCAAATGTATGCTATTGGATTCATGGATTAGGACTATGAGCAGTAGGCTGTTAGAGGCAATTTAGATCTCTTCTACTCTATAAAAGTGTAAGTTTTGCTTAGGTTTTACATGGGTATCAAACTTAGATTTCCTTGTTACCTTAATTAACATCACAGTTTTAGCATTCCAATTTTGTTAGCATTTATTGCATCCTTTCCTTACGTTTTTGCTTGATTGGAATTAATGTAGAAGGTACAGATTCTTGTCCATTAAGTTCAAGTTTAGTATATCATGTATCAATTTTTGGCAGCAGCAGTACCTTGTTCATGTGCTTTGCTTTGTTGGAAGTAAATTAGAATGGGTAGATCTATTAAGTGCAAAGTTTTATTTCATTAAGCATTTACTTCTTTGATTATGCAGTTTATAGTGCTTTGCTATAGATTCAAGCATGAGAAGATTTTTCTGTTCTTCCCTTGCTTTTAGATGTACATGAACATATTTCTGATTTGTTTCCCTTTTGCTTTTAGATGCGGATGAGCAGACATAGCATATATATACATATATAGCATTTAGTTTAGACTTTACTTGCTATAATGTGTGATGTAAGAAAAACAAGATTAAGGGTTTTATGGGATTCCGAATTCTGGAATTAGAATCCGCAGCACACCAAGTTCTAGAAGGAATGCCAAGGCATTTTATTATAAGAAGATTAAAAGATAACAAGTATAAGAAAGATAAAGAAAAGAAAGAAAAAGGCCAAGGCCTTAAGTAGATCCCAAAGTCAAGACTTAGGGATTTTGGCACACAAGGTGCTTGTTAAAATGTCAAGACATTTAAAGAAAAGTAATTAAGATATTTTACTTTGAAAAGGCTAGTACCCGACTTCCGAGGTTGTCGTTAAATAAATCCAGGTGACCAATTCCGAGGTCTTGGCCCTGGTAAGACCGAGGTCTTTACCCTCGTAGAACTGGTGGCTCGCTACCCCAGTCTCTATTAGGGAGCGCGCTTTGGTACTATGCCTGGGCCCAAGAAAAAAGTTTATTATTATTTTGAAGTATTAAAGTATAAGTTTTGAAACAAATGAAACAAGCTTCACTTATGTTTAGAGCCAGCAAGTTTAGTTTCTTTAAATTCGAAGCATGCAGTATTGGTTTTGTTTGTTTCCTGATTAGTTATTTAGCATGATTAACTTTATTTTCCAGCATGCAGTTTTACCCTTGTATAACATGATTAGCTATTAGAATTACATGAGTAGATTCCTTAGCTTTCCTTTGCTATTAGATTAACATGAGCAGCTATGTTTATGTTTTATTTTCTTTTATAGCATACAGTTTCTAGTTCTTCTTGTATACATGCATATCCGTGTTTTTGTGAGTTAGATAACGCTTACTAAGTAAATTTTGCTTATAGATTGCATTTCCTCTTATTGCAGATAAAGGAAAGGAAAAGATTTAGCAAGGAAGGCGACAAGGTGGTGCGGATGGTGTGTGATGCTAGGACTGTGGGAGAGATCTGGGGAATTGAGTCGTACTTTATGGTTTATGTCATTTGAGATTGTATTTTATATTCCATGTTTTATTGAGTTTATTCACGTTTTAGATTGCATGCTGTGTTGAGGTTCTATGTAATAAGTAGATATTATAGTTTTTGACTCTTATTAAACTGCCTGGGTGTTTGATACATGTTTCAGTCGCCTGTGGCTGAAGTACATATTTTATGTATCTCAGTTTATGGTCACCAGTACAGGGGTGATTTTGTCGAAATTTTTCTGTAAGGACTCCTCGTGGTTTCGATCATACCGGTTAAGTAGAGTCAGTAGTTAAGTAACGGTCATCCTTAGAGAGTAGTATATTATAGTAAGAAGGGTGGTCGTTACAGTTGGTATCATAGCAGTTTCCATTCTTTAGCATCACACACACATCAGCATCAACCTTGCCGTCTTCAAGTTAGAAAGTATTTAAGTTTTTCCTTTTATGCTTTCTTTATTATTTGCAGTATGGAGTAATAACTTATATATATGCGCTTTAGTAAGATAGAAGTTTTGTTTCTCTTTTTTCTATATACCTAAGTATGTTTAGAAAGGATAGAAAAGATATCAAGTCTTTTCCTCTACATAACTATATGTCAAGAAGAGGACGCCCCCATACCGCTCGTACAGAAGATCGAGCACAGGAGAATGAAGAGTCCAGAACAACTGAACCAAATCTCTCTGAAGTTGTTGCTCAACTCCAGAGACAAGTAGCAGAGCAGCAGCAAGTGATCGTCAATCTGATGGCGAATCAGCAGCCAGTCCCTCCCACTCCTCTAATTATCAATGTGGAGACTCCAGTGGTGACTGAGGTTCCACCAACCGCCCTGGTAGTCGTCACAGCACCTAGGAGACAAGAAGCATACCTAATACAATGGCTGAAGCTGAAGCCAGAGAGTTTCTCAGGCACGACTGAGCCCTGGGATGCTCAGGCTTGGTTCAAGACATTGGAGAGCACCATGGAGCTTCTTGACTGGCCAGAAGTCGAGAAGGTCAGGTGTGCCTCTTTTTGCCTCTCAGGAAATGCTCGTATGTGGTAGGAGAGAGAGTTAAGAGCAAGAGTGTAGTCAATCAGATGAGTTGGACTGACTCCGAGACAGAGTTTCACGAAGAATTCTTCCGCCAACGGATCACCAATAAACATTATGAAGAGTTTATAGAATTTAGAAGGTGAACCATCCTTTGAGTTCACGGGAGTGCCGAAGAGGAAGACCCAGAAATTCCTCTCCTCCCTAGCAGCTCACCAGATGTTAGCTAAATAATGTACTGGTTTTCTTGCATATATAGTACATGCAGAAGAACAGAAAGGACTCAAGCAGGAGGATGTTCGGGTAGTATGTGAGTATCCAGAAGTATTTACAGAAGAGCTACCTGGACTGCCTCCCAACAGAGAAGTGGAGTTTGAGATTGAATTGGTTCCTGGTACCGGTCCAATTTCAAAAGCTCCGTATCGCATGTCTCCAGCAGAGCTGAAAGAGTTGCAAGAGCAACTTCAGGAGCTACTTGACAAAGGCTTCATCCGCCCTAGTCATTCACCATGGGGAGCTCTTGTGTTGTTTGTCAAGAAGAAGGATGGATCTATGCGGATGTGCATAGATTATAGGGCTCTGAATCAAGTGACCATCAAGAACAGTATCCACTACCCAGAATCGACGACTTATTTGATCAATTGAGAGGGATAACCGTGTTCTCAAAGATAGACCTGCGCTCTAGGTACCATCAGTTGAAAGTGAAGGAAAGTGATATACCCAGAACATCATTCAGGACCAGATACGGATACTACGAGTTTGTAGTCATGCCTTTTGTTGTGACTAATGCACCAGCGGTCTTCATGGACATAATGAACAGAGTGTTCAGAGAATACCTTGACAAATTTATCATCGTATTCATCGATGACATTCTAGTCTATTCAAGGACCCTAGAGGAACATGACACACACTTGAGGATAGTATTGCAGACCCTTTAGTAAAAGCAGCTGTATGCTAAATTCTCAAAGTACGAATTTTGGTTAGATCAGGTGGCGTTTCTAGGCCACATAATTTCTAAAGAAGGTATCCAAGTGGATTCAGCCAAAATAGAAGCGGTCAACAACTGGAGTAGACCCAAGAATGCCAGGGAGATCAGAAGCTTCCTTGGTTTAGCTGGGTACTACAGGAAATTCGTGGAGGACTTTTCCAGGATAGCCTCTCCACTAACAACCCTCACCAGAAAGAACAAGAGGTTTGAATGGTTAGATAAATGTGAACAGAGTTTCCAAGAGCTCAAGAAGAGACTGACCAGTGCTCCTATCCTGATTGTTCCAGCTAGTGACAAGAGTTTTGACATCTACAGTGATGCCTCCAAGATTGGCTTAGGAGCTGTACTCATGCAGAAAGGAAAAGTGATAGCTTATGCTTCCAGACAACTCAAAGATTATGAAAAGAACTACTCCACTCATGATCTTGAGCTGGCAGCTGTGGTCTTTACACTAAAACTCTGGCGACATTATTTGTATGGCGTCCAGTGCAGAATCTTCACAGACCATCAGAGTCTTAAGTACTTCTTCACTCAGAAGGACTTAAACATGAGACAGCACAGGTGGTTAGAGTTGGTCAAAGACTATGACTGTGAAATCCTCTACCACCCAGGTAAAGCTAACAAAGTGCCAGATGCACTAAGCAGGAAATCTAGTGCATCCCTGATGTCTTTGTCATCATTAGCCCTGCCACTGCAGAAGGAGTTGTCAGACTTTGAAATGGAAATTATTTATGTGCAACTCTCTGCATTGACCTTAGAATCAACCCTGCTGGAGGATATACAGAGGAAGCAAAGTGAAGATCCAGATATCCAAAAGATCAAGCAAGGGATATAAGAAGGAGAAAATTCAGAGTTTCGAGTATCAGACAGTGGAATTCTTTATCAGGGGAGCCGCCTTTGTGTCCCCAATGATGAAGAGCTGAGAAAGAAAATTTTAGAGGAAGCTCATAGAACACCTTACTCCATGCATCCTGGTTCTACCAAGATGTACCTGTTGGTGCGGGTAGCACTAACGGTCTAACCCAGGTTTTGATGAATGACAAATAGGTTAAGTTAGTTGTGTTGTTGTCTGACACTTTGATCGAGTGTGCAGGAGAAGTCCAGACAGGTCGACGGGCTGACCAGATGTCTGGCACGAAGTCCAGCTAGGTCGACGGGCTGACCGGATAGCTGGCGAGAAGTCCAAGCGGGTCGACGGGCTGACCGGACGCTTGGCGAGAAGTCCAGCTAGGTCGACGGGCTGACCGGATAGCTGGCGAGAAGTCCAAGCGGGTCGACGGGCTGACCGGACGCTTGGCGAGAAGTCCAGACGGGTCGACGGGCTGACCGGACGTCTGGCAGGTAAGTGAGGTAAGTCACTGGAGGGGAGTGACTGTGAGGACGCGTTCCCGGGAAGGGAACATTAGGCGTCGATCCGGCTTAGATCCATTTCGGATATCTAAGTCGAGATCGTGACTAGATTCCGGTCTCGGAAAGACGGAATCTAAGTCATACTTTGCTTATCTATAAAACTGTGCTAACAATCTTTGCTGCAGGGTACATTTGCCTCGGACTAACCTTTTCTTGCAGGAGAAGGACTTTCTGGAGAAGAGGGGTCCGGGCGCCCGGAGGGGATCCGGGCGCCCGGAGGTCCGGGCGCCCGGAAGGGATCCGGGCGCCCGGAGGCAAGTTTTATCCCCAGGACGGCGTTGACACTTGGAGCATGCTGGTTGGGAGTGTTACGTCACATTCCAGGCGCCCGGAAGGGATCCAGGCGCCCGGAGCAGCATATAAAAGAAGCCCCAGGCAGGAGCTTCAAAACATCAGTCTTCTGAGAACTCTGAGTCCAATCACTCTGCTGCTCTGCGCTCCAACGACGTTCACAAAGCTCCGACGACTCACTCCGGCTCTCTTTTTAATTCATTGTTTGTCGGTTAGCTTTGTTTTCTTTCTTTTCATTAGCAATATTTGTACGTAAATTGTAATTATCCGAATTGCTAGTGAATTGCCCAACGAAAGTACTCAAGGAGTACGGGCCTTCGAGTAGGAGTCGTCACAGGCTCCGAATGAAGTAAAAATCAACAGTGTTCATCTCTTTACTTCTTTACTTTTCCGCTGCGTTTTAACTCGAGATTTTCGAATCGATATTCACCCCCCCTCTATCGAATCTAACGGTCTTACAAGTGGTATCAGAGCAGGTACCGCTCTGATTTGGTGCAACCACCAATCAGACAGGGGGTGAAATCATTTTTTTTAACAATTCCAAACTGATATTATTATCTTTTTGGAAGATTTTTTTCTCGTTGCATTTAAAATCTAAATTGGTACAACACCAACTTAGAGTTTCTATTTCTCCCGCACTGCTAATCCAAGACGAAGTCTTGGAATTTTTTTCCAGTTAATTTAGTGTGTGCAGGATAAGATGTCTCAACAAGAAGGCTTCAGCACAGTACGTCCTCCCCTATTCAACGGGGATGACTTTTCGTACTGGAAGAGGAGAATGGAGGTCTACATGAAGACAGACTACGACCAATGGATGAGCGTCACAAGGGCTTACAAAATTCCAGTAGAGAACTCCGGGAACATAGTAGATCCTGAAGACTGGACAAATGATATAAAGAAAAAGACATCAATTGAAAACAAAGCTATCAATACTCTACACTGCGGACTAACACGAGAAGAACTGAACCGGGTCGGACCGCATCAAAACGCTAAGGAGCTTTGGGATAAACTGATCGAGCTGCACGAAGGAACAAGCGACGCGAAGGTAACAAAGAGAGATTTGCTGTTAAATAAAATTTTTAATATAAAAATGCAGGAAGGAGAAACGGCAAGTCAGCTCCACGCGAGGGTCAAAGATATCCTCAACGGTCTCCACGCGATAGGCCACCAAATGGAGAACCGAGACTTAATCAGGTACGCGTTAAATGCTTTTCCACGAAACAATTTGTGGGCATCAATCGTAGATGCCTACAAAATTTTAAAAAATTTATCTAAATTAAAATTGGACGAACTCTTTTGTGAATTAGAACTTCATGAGCAAACTAACGCCGGGGTCGAGAAAGGTGTAGCTCTATTTGCAGGTTCCTCTAAAGAAAAGAAGAACAAGCCCGAATCTGAAGAAGATTCCGATCAAGACTCTGAAGACGAAGAACACCTGGTGAACCTGGTAAGGAAAATGTTCACCAGGAAAAAGAGAAGCTTCAGTAAACAGGATCTTCAGAAGATCAGTTCGCCAGCCGACTCAAGAAATGTCACATGTTTCGGATGTAACAAAAAGGGGCACTACAAGAACGAATGGCCAAGATTGAAACTTGACAAACCAAAGTCAACAAAGAAGAAAGCCCTCAAAGCAACATGGGACGATTCCTCCTCAGACGAATCGGAAGGAGAAAGGCAAAAGCACCAAAGTCACCTCGCGCTGATGGCTCGCGAAGCTGAAACAGAAGACGAATCAGAGGAATCGGAAGACGGGTCCGAACCCGAATCGAGCCACGAGTCCGCACTCGTTTCCGAAGGTTCCGAAGAGGTATACCTAAACTTAAATCGTAAATTCTTTAGAATTATCTCGTGTTTAAATAAAAAATTAGTTAAATTGGAAGATAAAAATAAATCGCTTCTTGAGGAAAATCAAAACCTCAAGGAACAATTAAAAAATTCAAATCCAACTCAAGATCGAACACTTGAGGAAGAGAATTTATCATTAAAAAATGAAATTAATAAGTTAAAAGAATTGTTGGAAAAATTCACAACAAGATCTAAAAATTTGGATTTAATTCTAAATAACCAAAAGGCATGCTATAATAAAACCGGACTTGGATATAAGTCAAACTCAAACAAAACCTTTAAATCATTATTAACCCAACACAAAGCAACTAAACAAGCTTGGGTCCCGAAAGCATGCTTAACCACGCAAGTAGGACTTAATCAATTCTATATACCTAAAGATAAAATACATTATATAAACTTGAATAAATCAGATCAAAAACTAAAATATAAATCTAAATTAAAATCAAAATTCAAAACTCAACAAAATTTAGATTATCACCAAGTTGATTATAACTATAAAAAGAATCGACACAAACCCAAAATCTAAATTAATGGCCAATAATTCAGGGGGAGGCTCCAGAATAGCTGGCACCTCCAAAACTAACCTACCCGACAGGGTAACCCAAAACAAACTAACCCGGCAGGGTAATTAGGATTAGTTAAAGAGAGACCAAGTTTAACTTGACTCATGGTACTGGTGAAGTTTTTGGATGATAGTACGTTAGGGAAGCTTGGGCATCGCATGTCTAGAAAGATATGACTTCGATCTGGTGCATTTGGCCAAGTGGAACTGACCGAAGCTACCCTTAAACGAATCCTAACCAGTTAGACCAAGATTTAGTACTAAGTTCCGTGGATAGGACTATTCGGAAAACTTCGAAAGGTTGGTTACTTCTAATGATGTCCATGTGACTCACCAAGCTTAGAAATTTATCCGAAAAATGCCTATTTGTGGAAACCAAAACTAAATCTGAATCTAACACACGTTAAACCAAAAATCCATAATTAAAAATTTAATTTCATCTCACAAAATCATAGGATTCCCTGATTGATAATATAGTTCGGGTGAGATGAATAAGGCTTTAAAAATTAATTTCAAAATTTTAATTTTAAACTTAAAAATTATTTTCAAAATTTTAACTTAAAAATTATTTTCAAAATTTTAAACCTAAAAATTATTTTCAAAATTTTAACTTAAAAATTATTTTCAAAATTTTAACTTAAAAATTATTTTCAAAATTTTAAACTTAAAATTTATTTTCAAAATTTTAACTTAAAAATTATTTTCAAAATTTTAAACTTAAAAATTATTTTCAAAATTTTAACTTAAAAATTATTTTCAAAATTTTAAACTTAAAAATTATTTTCAAAATTTTAACTTAAAAATTATTTTCAAAATTTTAAACTTAAAAATTAATTTCAAAATTTCAAAATTTTTAAACTTAAAAATTATTTTCAAAATTTTAAACTTAAAAATTATTTTCAAAATTTTAACTTAAAAATTATTTTCAAAATTTTAACTTAAAAATTAATTTCAAAATTTTAAACTTAAAAATTATTTTCAAAATTTTAACTTAAAAATTATTTTCAAAATTTTAAACTTAAAAATTATTTTCAAAATTTTAACTTAAAAATTATTTTCAAAATTTTAATTTTAAACTTAAAAATTATTTTCAAAATTTTAACTTAAAAATTATTCTCAAAATTTTAACTTAAAAATTATTTTCAAAATTTTAACTTAAAAATTATTTTCAAAATTTTAATTTTAAACTTAAAAATTATTTTCAAAATTTTAATTTTAAACTTAAAAATTATTTTCAAAATTTTAATTTTAAACTTAAAAATTATTTTCAAAATTTTAACTTAAAAATTATTTTCAAAATTTTAATTTTAAACTTAAAAATTATTTTCAAAATTTTAACTTAAAAATTATTTTCAAAATTTTAAACTTAAAAATTATTTTCAAAATTTTAAACTTAAAAATTATTTTCAAAATTTTAACTTAAAAATCAATTTCAAAATTTTAATTTTAACTTTAATTTTAACTTAAAAATTAATTTAAAAATTTTAATTTTAACTTAAAAATTAATTTCAAAATTTTAATTTTAACTTAAAAATTAATTTCAAAATTTTAATTTTAACTTAAAAATTAATTTCAAAATTTTAATTTTAACTTAAAAATTAACTTCAAATTTTAAACTTAAATTAATTTCAAAATTAAGATTTTTTTAATGATTGATTAAAAATTGATAAACTAAGACTAACATAAAAATCCTACTTGTTGTAGGAAACCAAGTGGATTTTGGACAGTGGTTGCTCCAAACATATGACTGGAGATCACACCAAGTTCACTCAATTAACCTACAAAAGCCTAGGAACAGTTGCCTTTGGAAACAACGGTAAACTCAAGGTAATTGGTATAGGTAATATTGAATTAAAAATAGATTTCATAATTACAAATGTTCTACTTGTTGAAAATTTTAAATACAATCTTCTGAGCATAAGTCAATTATGTGACACTAGGTATAAGGTAAAATTTCTATCTACAGAATGTTTGATCAAACATCTAGATAATCCAACTATAAGCCTAAAAGGCTTTAGAAAAGACAATATTTATGCCATTAACTTAACCACTTCTTCAGTCAAGTGTTATTTAACACAAAAAGAAGAAACCTGGTTATGGCATAGAAGAATGTCACACACACATTTCAGAAACATAACTAAATTAAATGGTCTAGTTAGAGGCTTACCAAAATTACCTAACTTAGATTTAACGATATGTAATGCTTGTCAACAGGGCAAACAAACAAAATCTACCCACAAACCAATTAATGAATCCCAAACCAACTCAGTCCTAGAACTTTTACACTTAGACCTATTTGACTCCCATGGAGTTAAATCAATAAATGGAAGTCTATACTGTTTAGTTATAATAGACGACTATTCTAGGTTCACTTGGGTCAAATTCTTAAAAAATAAAGATGAAACCTTTGAAATTTTTACAAATTTCTGCAAACAAATTGAAAATGAAAAAGGCATAAAAATCAAAAGAATCAGAAGTGATAATGGAGGAGAATTTAAAAATCATAATTTTGATAAATTTTGCCTTGAAAATGGCTATCATCATGAATTCTCTTGCCCTAAAACTCCCCAACAAAATGGAATTGTAGAAAGGAAAAATAGAACTTTACTTGAAGCATCTAGAACTATGCTAAACGAATACAACTTACCTAAATATTTTTGGGCAGAAGCTGTTAGTACAACCTGTTATGTACAAAACCGAACAACACTAAACAAAAAACACAATAAAACATTTTTTGAAATATTTTACAACAAACAACCTAATATAAAACACTTTAAGGTATTTGGTTGCCCAGCCTTTATCCTAAATACTAGAGAACACTTAGGCAAATTCACTTCCAAAATAGAAAATGGAATTTTTCTAGGGTACTCTCTGAATAGCAGAGGCTACAGAATTTATAATAAAGTTACCTTAAGAATTGAGGAAACCACCAATGTAAAATTCAAAGAATCCAATCAAAACCTAGAACAAGCCCAACCTCAACCAGTTGACCCTGTTCATGAACATATCAATTCTGAAGGAACAAACCAAACCCAAAATCATGAAGAAGAAGAACAACTACAAGAAAGTCAACCTTCTAGAACCATAAGAGTCAACCCAAACCATCCTACTGATCAAATAATTGGTGACCCAGACCTTAGGGTCCAAACTAGGTCATCTTTCAGAAACCTAAGTCAAATCTCGTTAATCTCAAATATTGAACCCAAAACTGTAGCTGAATCCCTACTTGACCCAGACTGGGTCATAGCTATGCAAGAAGAATTAGCTCAATTTGAGCGCAATGAAGTTTGGGACCTAGTACCTCCACCTAACGATAAGAAAATAATAGAAACCAAATGGGTATTTAGAAACAAGTTAAGTGAAACTGGATAAATTACTAGAAACAAGGCAGGTTAGTTGCCAAAGGTTCAGTCAAGTTGAAGGACTTGACTATGATGAAACTTATGCCCCGGTAGCTAGACTAGAGTCCATTAGAATGTTACTAAGCTATGCAGCCCATAAAGGATTCAAACTATACCAAATGGATGTCAAGTCTGCCTTTCTTAATGGATTAATAAAAGAAGAAGTTTATGTAGGTCAGCCACCTGGTTTTGAAAGCCTAGAACACCCTGATTATGTCTACAAATTAAAAAAGGCATTATATGGACTTAAACAGGCACCTAGGGCATGGTATGAAAGACTAACTTCTTACTTAATCTCTAAAGGGTTCAACCAAGGTCAAGTTGACCCAACACTATTTGTGAAATCAATAAAAGAAGATATTTTTATAGCTCAAATTTATGTAGATGATATCATCTTTGGTTCAACAAACTCAGAGTTTTTAAACGAATTTACAAATCTAATGGAACACGAATTCGAAATGAGTCTGGTAGGAAAATTAACTTATTTTCTAGGGTTACAAGTCAAACAAACAAATGAAGGAAATTATATTTATCAACAAAAATATACTAAGGAGTTACTTAGAAAATTTGGAATGGAAAATACTAAAGAAATAAAAACACCTATGGCCGTAAACACAATCCTAGATGATGATCCTAATGGGAAATCTGTAGACTTAAAACATTATCGAAGCGCAATAGGTAGTCTACTTTACTTAACTGCAAGCCGACCTGACATTTTATTTGCAGTTAGTATGTGTGCTCGATACCAAATGCTAAAGAATCTCATTTGACTCAAGTCAAAAGAATCTTTAGATACCTCAAGGGAACCACAAATGTAGGAATTTGGTATCCTAGAACCAACAACTTTGAATTAATAGGATATTCTGACTCAGATTATGCCGGATGCAAATTAGACCGAAAAAGCACAAGTGGTGGATGCCAACTACTTGGTCCATCCCTTGTCAGCTGATTTAGTAGAAAGCAACACTGTGTTGCACTATCTACAACTGAGTCAGAATACATAGCTATAGGCGAATGTGTTGCACAGTTATTATGGATGATGCATATTCTAAAAGATTTCAACTTAAATATCACAAATGTAAAAGTATTAATTGACAATATAAGTTCAATTAACTTAACCAAGAATCCTGTGCATCATTCAAGAACCAAACATATTGAAATTAGGCACCACTTCATCAGGGATCATGTTACTAAAGGTGATATTGAACTCAAGTACGTTGAGTCTAAATCAAATTTAGCTGACATTTTTACAAAACCACTCCCTGAAAGTGAATTTAGCAACTTACGACGACAATTATGGATGTGCTCAATAGACTAGGAAATCTCAAAAATACTTTCGAAATTGATTTCACCAACTTATAGGCTAAACTTGTTTGTTTTCAAACTTTCCATTTTTTAGACTTTCGAAAACAATTTTGGCCTTAGACTAGTTTTGAATCCTTAGAAAGCATGTACCCATAGGTTTAGTTCTTGAGCATCTCACCAACATCTTAGGTTTACCTTGCTTGTGTTTGATAAACATAGAAAGGGGTGAGATGCATAGGCCAACTGTCTGGACTTAAGATGCTTATTTCAGTGCATCAACATAAGTCTGAACATTAAATACAATTCAGATATTAATCAGATTAAAGTTCATCAGTCAAGTCAAACACTGACTGATCATAATTAACTTAATCTGACTAACCAAGTGAAAGCTACTATCTTCTGATAGTTAGTTAGTACCAAATTGGTTAGACAGCTGGTAAGAGTTAAGTATCAAATTCAGGGGGAGAAATAAAACTACTTTAGTTTTTCAAATTAAATTTAAAAACAACTTGTTTAAAATTGTGAAATTTTTTTAACCTTTTATCCTTTTTACCTAGTCTTTGAAAACTGAACTTTTCAAGTATTTTGTCCTTTTGTCCTTGAATCCCGAACCAAACTCAGTTATTTTTCAAGATTAAGTGTTATTGTTTTAAGTAACTCTACACTATGATTGTTTACCCTTGTTTTTTTTTATGAATGCCAAAGGGGGAGAAGGGTTAGGTGGTTAAGTTAGCTAAACCAATCTGAAAAACACAAACTAACTTTAAAACCACACAAATGCATGGTGTTTCGTACATATGCTTTCACTAACTTAACCAGGTTGTCATTCCATCAAAAAGGGGGAGATTGTTGGTGCGGGTAGCACTAACGGTCTAACCCAGGTTTTGATGAATGACAAATAGGTTAAGTTAGTTGTGTTGTTGTCTGACACTTTGATCGAGTGTGCAGGAGAAGTCCAGACAGGTCGACGGGCTAACCAGATGTCTGGCACGAAGTCCAGCTAGGTCGACGGCCGACCGGATAGTGGCGAGAAGTCCAAGCGGTCGACGGGCTGACCGGACGCTAGGCGAGAAGTCCAAACCGGATAGCTGGCGAGAAGTCAAGCGGTCGACGGGCCGACCGGACGCTTGGCGAGAAGTCCGACGATCGCGGGCCGGCGTTGACGCGGTAAGTGAGGTAAGTCCTTGGAGGGAGTATTGTGAGGACGCGTTCCGGAAGGGGACATTAGGCGTCGATCCGGCTTAGAACCATTTCGGATGTCTAAGTCGAGATCGTGACTAGATTCCGGTCTCGGAAAGACGGAATCTAAGTCATAGTTTGCTTATCTATAAAACTGTGCTAACAATCTTTGCTGCAGGGTACATTTGCCTCGGACTAACCTTTTCTTGCAGGAGAAGGACTTTCTGGTGAAGAGGGGTCCGGGCGCCCGGAGGCGCAAGTTTTATCCTGCAGCGTTGACACTGGAGCTCGCTGGTTGGGAGTGTTACGTCACATCCAGGGCGCCAGGCGCCCGGAGCAGCATATAAAAGAAGCCCCAGGCAGGAGCTTCAAAACATCAGTCTTCTGAGAACTCTGAGTCCAATCACTCTGCTGCTCTGCGCTCCAACAACGTTCACAAAGCTCCGACGACTCACTCCGGCTCTCTTTTTAATTCATTGTTTGTCAGTTAGCTTTGTTTTCTTTCTTTTTCATTAGCAATATTTGTACGTAAATTGTAATTATCCGAATTGCTAGTGAATTGCCCAACGAAAGTACTCAAGGAGTACGGGCCTTCGAGTAGGAGTCGTCACAGGCTCCGAACAAAGTAAAAATCAACAGTGTTCATCTCTTTACTTCTTTACTTTTCCGCTGCGTTTTAACTCGAGATTTTCGAATCGATATTCACCCCCCCTCTATTGAATCTAACGGTCTTACAGTACCAAGATGTGAAACAGAGGTTCTGGTGGTCTGGACTCAAAAGAGATGTAGCTAAATATGTCAGTATCTGCCTGACATGTCAGAGAGTCAAAGCAGAGCACTAGAGACCAGGAGGAGTTCTACAGCCTCTTACTATACTAGAGTGGAAGTGGGAAGACATATCCATGGACTTCATAACAGGTCTCCCAAGAACCACAAATGGATATGATGCGATATGGGTGATAGTGGACAGATTGACAAAGTCTGCTCATTTTCTAGCCATCAAGGTGTCCCACTCTATAGAGCAGTTGGCACAGTTATATGTTAAGGAGGTGATCAGACTTCACAGAGTTCCTAAATCTATTGTTTCTGATAGAGATGGACGCTTCACCTCACACTTTTGGGAGTGTGTTCAGAATGCACTAGACACCAAACTCAAGTTCAGCACAGCCTTCCATCCTCAGACTGATGGACAGACAGAGCGATTAAATTAGATTCTAGAAGATATGCCCAGAGCTTGTACACTAGATTTCAAGAGAAGTTGGTGCAAGTATCTATGCTTAGCTAAGTTTGCCTACAACAATAGCTATTAGGCCACCATCAAGATGGCACCTTATGAGGCGTTGTATGGTAGGAAGTGCAGATCACCCATTTGCTGGCAAGAAGCAGGTGAGAGAAAAGAAATGGAAGTAAAGCTGGGCATCTGGACAGTGATGATATATGAGACCACTCAGGCTATCCAGAAAATCAGATAGAGAATTGAGACTGCCCAGAGTAGACAGAAGAGTTATGCTGACACACGCCGTAGGCCACTGGAATTCCAAGTAGGAGATCCAGTCTTTCTCAAGGTCGCTCCTATGAAGGGAGTGATGAGATTTGGCAAGAAGGGCAAATTAAGTCCTCGCTACGTAGGACCTTACCTGATCATAGAGAGGATTGGGAAAGTAGCTTACAAGCTGGACTTACCACAAGACATGTCAGCAATACATAATGTATTTCATGTCTCCATGCTAAAGAAGTGTCTCCATGACCCTATCCAAGTGATTGAGCCTCAGTCAGTGCAGATTCAGGAGGATCTTAGCTATGAGAGAAGACCTACACAGATAGTGGACAGAGAAGTTAAGAGACTAAGGAATAAAGAAGTACCACTGGTGAAGGTCATATGGCAGAATCAGAAGCACGAGGAAGTCACTTGGGAATGTGAGGACCGTATGAGACAGAAATATCCAGAACTATTCTAAGTTCGAGGATGAACTTTTTATAAGGTATGGGATGGGGGATTGTAACGACCTAATTTTCCCTATTTCAAGTTCTAAAAGTTGTTATTAATACTTAGAAATGCTATAGAAATATTCTAGAGATTTTAGAAATTTTAGAGTATTTTTACGCAAGGTATGGGGGAAGTAAAGCTGGGCATTCAGACAGAGCTGATAGATGAGACTACTCAGGTTATTCAGAAGATCAGACAGAGAATTGAGACTGCCCAGAGTAGACAGAAGAGTTATGCTGACACACGCCGTAGGCCACTTGAATTCCAAGTAGGGGATTCAGTCTTTCTCAAGGTTGCTCCTATGAAGGGAGTGATGAGATTTGGCAAGAAGGCAAATTAAGTCCTCGCTATGTAGGACCCTACTTGATCATAGAAAGGATTGGGAAAGTAGCTTACAAGCTGGATTTACCACAGGACATGTCGGCAATACATAATGTATTTCATGTCTCCATGCTAAAGAAGTGTATTCACGACCCTAGCCAACTAATTCAGCCTCAGACAGTGCAGATCCAAGAGGATCTTAGCTACGAGAGCAGACCTACACAGATAGTGGATAGAGCAGTCAAGAGACTAAGAAACAAAGAAATGCCACTAGCGAAGGTCATCTGGTAGAACCAGAAGTACGAGGAAGTCACTTGGGAGCGTGAGGACAGTATGAGACAGAAATATCCAGAGTTATTCTAAGTTCGAGGACGAACTTTTTATAAGGTATGGGGAATTGTAACAACCCAAATTTCCTCATTTCGAGTCCCAAAACTAATTTATAAAAATGCTATAGAAATATTCTAGGGATTTTTAGAAATTTTTAGAGTATTTTTATGCAATTTTTGGAGGTCATTTGGTATTTTTACTAAACGAAAGAAGTTTTGACAAAAAAAATGTCCAGGCCGAGATTCGAACCCGAG
This sequence comes from Zingiber officinale, assembly GCF_018446385.1. NCBI lineage: Eukaryota > Viridiplantae > Streptophyta > Magnoliopsida > Zingiberales > Zingiberaceae > Zingiber > Zingiber officinale. The sequence goes on along the minus strand of NC_056003.1, from coordinate 48,097,068 downwards.
ACCTCTGGCCGAACCAATGTCTTAAGCGAATCCGGCTAACCAAGTGTGCAAGTGGTCATTATTGATCAGATAAAGGATGAATAATATTTAAGCAGTAGTTAAGAAATCAAAAATAAATAGGAATAAAAGGCTCGGCTGAGGATTCAAACCCGCGACCAGGGGTTCAGCGGAAACGCAGCTAGCCAACTGTTCCGCAGATATTTCGTGAAAGAGTAAGGCATCGAATAATATTTAAGTAGTAGTTGACTAAAAAACCCTAGTATAAGAAAAGAAACTTAAGTTTTTGCCCGAGAACCCTAATTCCTCTCTTCTCCCTCACGTGTGTGCGGCGTCGGCGACTTCTCTCGGGTGGAAACGAAACCGAAGCTAGGTTTCGTCTCCGGCGGCCGGTCAAGGACCAAATCCGAGAGTCTTTCACATTGTCGAGATCACCCCATCTAGGAGAGCACATAGAGGTGAGGAAGTGGCCGAGATTTGAAGCTTCTCCGAACCCTAGAAGTTCCTTTCTCCGGCTGTAAGTCCAAGGAAATCCAATGTAAGTTGCTACTCACCTGCAGTAGAGTAGTTCCGAATTTTTATTCCTTTTGTTTTCGAATTTTTCTGTGAATATTGTTGGATGGGTTTGCTGCCGTGAAGTTCAAAGAAGGATATGAATGGTTTTAAAAAAAAGTCCCTGCCGTGAGTTCATTAAGGACATAAGAGGGGAATGGTTTAGGGTTTGATATGTAGTTGTCTTATGCTATTAGTTTCCTTATACCGTGTGGATCATAGCATTTCTGCTATAGGGTTTCTCTGTTAAACCTGAACGTATTAATTTTTGTGATAACAACAGCAATTTTCCTTATGCTCTGCTTGGTAAGGATTAATTTGGAATGGGTAAGTGTATCAAATGTATGCTATTGGATTCATGGATTAGGACTATGAGCAGTAGGCTGTTAGAGGCAATTTAGATCTCTTCTACTCTATAAAAGTGTAAGTTTTGCTTAGGTTTTACATGGGTATCAAACTTAGATTTCCTTGTTACCTTAATTAACATCACAGTTTTAGCATTCCAATTTTGTTAGCATTTATTGCATCCTTTCCTTACGTTTTTGCTTGATTGGAATTAATGTAGAAGGTACAGATTCTTGTCCATTAAGTTCAAGTTTAGTATATCATGTATCAATTTTTGGCAGCAGCAGTACCTTGTTCATGTGCTTTGCTTTGTTGGAAGTAAATTAGAATGGGTAGATCTATTAAGTGCAAAGTTTTATTTCATTAAGCATTTACTTCTTTGATTATGCAGTTTATAGTGCTTTGCTATAGATTCAAGCATGAGAAGATTTTTCTGTTCTTCCCTTGCTTTTAGATGTACATGAACATATTTCTGATTTGTTTCCCTTTTGCTTTTAGATGCGGATGAGCAGAAATAGCATATATATACATATATAGCATTTAGTTTAGACTTTACTTGCTATAATGTGTGATGTAAGAAAAACAAGATTAAGGGTTTTATGGGATTCCGAATTCTGGAATTAGAATCCGCAGCACACCAAGTTCTAGAAGGAATGCCAAGGCATTTTATTATAAGAAGATTAAAAGATAACAAGTATAAGAAAGATAAAGAAAAGAAAGAAAAAGGCCAAGGCCTTAAGTAGATCCCAAAGTCAAGACTTAGGGATTTTGGCACACAAGGTGCTTGTTAAAATGTCAAGACATTTAAAGAAAAGTAATTAAGATATTTTACTTTGAAAAGGCTAGTACCCGACTTCCAAGGTTGTCGTTAAATAAATCCAGGTGACCAATTCTGAGGTCTTGGCCCTAGTAAGACCGAGGTCTTACCCTCGTAGAACTGGTGGCTCGCTACCCCAGTCTCTATTAAGGAGCGCGCTTTGGTATTACGTCTGGGCCCAAGAAGAAAGTTTATTATTATTTTGAAGTATTAAAGTATAAGTTTTGAAACAAATGAAACAAGCTTCACTTATGTTTAGAGCCAGCAAGTTTAGTTTCTTTACATTCGAAGCATGCAATATTAGTTTTGTTTGTTTCCTGATTAGTTATTTAGCATGATTAGCTTTATTTTCTAGCATGCAGTTTTACCCTTGTATAGCATGATTAGCTATTAGAATTACATGAGTAGATTCCTTAGCTTTCCTTTGCTATTAGATTAACATGAGCAGCTATGTTTATGCTTTATTTTCTTTTAGAGCATACAGTTTCTAGTTCTTCTTGTATACATGCATATCCGTGTTTTTGTGAGTTAGATAACGCTTACTAAGCAAATTTTGCTTATAGATTGCATTTCCTCTTACTGCAGATAAAGGAAAGGAAAAGATTTAGCAAGGAAGGCGATAAGGTGGTGCAGATGGTGTGTGATGTCAGGACTGTGGGAGAGATCTGGGGAATTAAGTCGTACTTTATGGTTTATGTCATTTGAGATTGTATTTGATGTTCCATGTTTTATTGAGTTTATTCACGTTTTAGATTGCATGCTGTGATGATGTTCTATGTAATAAGTAGATATTATAGTTTTTGACTCTTATTAAACTGCATGGTTGTTTGATACATGTTCCAGCCGCCTGTGGCTGAAGTATATATTTTATGTATCTCAGTTTATGGTCACCGGTACAGGTGAGATTTTGCCAAAATTTTTCGGTAAGGACTCCTCGTGGTTTCGATCATACCGGTTAAGTAGAGTTAATAGTTAAGTAACGGTCATCCTTAGAGAGTAGTATAGTATAGTAAGAAGGGTGGTCGTTACAGACGGGCCGACCGGATAGCTGGTACGAAGTCCAGACGGGTCGAAGGGCTGACCAAACGAGTTGAAGGGCTGACCAGACGAGTCAAAGGGCTGACTGGACGTCTGGCACGAAGTCTAGACGGGTCGAAGGGTTAACCGGATGTTAGGCACGAAGTCCAGATGGATCAAAGGGCTGACTGAACGTCTGATAGGTAAGTTAAGGTAAGTCACTAGAGGGGAGTGACTGCGAGGATGCATTCCCGGGAAGGGAACATTAGGCATCGATTCAACTTAGATCCATTTCGAAAATCTAAGTTGAGATCGTGACTAGAATCCAGTCTCGAGGAGATGGTATCTAATTATTGCTTTTATTACTATTATAACTGTACTATGCTAACATTTTATTTTGCAGGGTAGTTTTGCATTTTACCTTGGACTAATGTTTTTTCCAGGTTGTTGGAAAACAAAGGTTCGGGCGCCCGGAATGCAAAGTTTATCCTTGTCGTCGCTTCGACATGAGGAGCTTCATTGTTCGTTGGGATACGTCACACTCCAGGCACCCAGAAGGGATCCGGGTGCCTGGAGCCTCCTATATAAGGAGGAAGCACCCTGGAGCAAAGATCAACTCACAAAAAAGCCTTCCATAGCTTGCACTGTCGTGCTGTGCTCCTGCGACACTGAAGCTTCTCCGACACCACGCTATTATCTTTCGTTCTTAATTATTGTCGGTATTTAATCTTTTTAAGCATTCCAGTACTTTCAATTTGTAAAAACTTATTCGAATTGCTAGTGGATTGCCTAACGAAAGTACTCGACGAGTGCGGGCCTTGGAGTAGGAGTCGACCAAGACTCCGAACCAAGTAAAAAATTACTTGTGTTTGTATTGTTCCAATTTCGATTTTTCTGTTGCATACTCGATCTTCTTTTCAAATTTTTCGATCGATATTCACCCCCCCCCCCCCTCTATCGACTTTGACGATCTAACAAGTGATATCAGAGCAGGTATCGCTTTGATTTGGTGCAACCACCAATCAGACTGGGGGTGAAACTTTTCTTTACATTTTTTTTTGGTATTCAGTTTTATGTTACAAATCCAAACAGGTATTGTTACCTTTTTGGAAAGTTTTTTATAGTAATTAAGTTGAATTGGTGCAACACCAATTCAGTTTAAGATTCTTTCTAATTTTATACCACACTACTAATCCAAGACTAAGTTTTGGGATTCCTTGTTCCTTTTGTTTATTTATGTGCAGGATAAAATGTCTCAAGTCGAAGGCTTCAGCACAGTACGTCCCCCCTATTCAACGGGGACGACTTCCCCTACTGGAAGAAACGAATGGAGGTTTACCTAAAGACCGACTTCGACTAGTGGTTCTGCGTCACCAGAGGATACAAGGTGTTAGTCGACAACTTCGGAAATCCACTAGACCCGGAACAGTGAACTCCGGACATGAAAAAGAAATCCTCGACGGACTATAAAGCTCTCAACATGCTGCAATGCGGGCTGACAAAGGAAGAGCTGAACTGAGTGGGACCACACCAAAATGCGAAAGAATTGTGGGACAAGCTGATCGAACTACACGAAGGAACGAGCGATGACAAGGTAACGAAGCATGACCTTCTGTTAAATAAACTTTTTAATATTAAAATGTAGGAAGGAGAAACAACGAGTCAACTTCATGAGAGAATCAAAGACATCCTCAACGGACTCCACGCGATAGGCCATCAAATGGAAAATCGTGATTTAATCAGATATGCGTTAAATGCTTTTCCACGAAATTCATTGTGGGCATCTATCGTGGATGCCTACAAAATTTTAAAAAATTTATCTAAATTAAAACTAGACGAATTATTCTGTGAACTTGAACTACACGAGCAAACTAACGCCAGATCCAAGAAAGGTATTGCTTTGTTTATAGGTTCCTCCAAGGAAAGGACAAAAACCAAGCCTGAACCTGAAGATGAGTCTGATCAAGACTCTGAAGACGAAGAGTACATGGTGAACCTGGTAAGGAAGATGTTCACCTGGAGGAAGAAGAGTTTCAGCAAAAAGGACCTACAGAAGATCAACTCCTCGACTGAACCAAGGAACGTGACCTGCTTCGGGCGCAATAAGAAAGGCCACTACAAGAACGAATGTCCAAGATTGAAGAGCGACAAGTCAAAGACATCAAAGAAGAAGACTCTCAAAGTGACCTAGGATGACTCTTCCTCAGAAGAATCAGAGGCCGAAGATCAGAAGCACCAGAGTCACCTCACGTTGATGGCCCGCGAAGTAGAATCGGAGGACGAATCGGAAGACGGGTTCGAACCCGAATCGAGCCACGAATATGTACTCATTTCCGAATGTCCCGAAGAGGTAAATTTTAATTTGAATAAGAAATTTTTTAAAATTATTGCTTGTTTAAATAAAAAATTAACTGTAATAGAAATGAAAATAAATTGCTCCTTGAGGAAAACCAAAACCTCAAGAAACAAATCACAAATTCTAATTCAACTCAAGACCTAACACTTGAGGAGGAAAATTTAACACTAAAAATAGAAAATAATAAATTAAAAGTATGTTAGAAAAATTTACAATAAGATCTAAAAATATAGATCTTATTTTAAACAGTCAAAAAGCAGTCTACAATAAAACCGGACTTGGCTGCAAGTCAAGTTCAAATAAAACATTTAAATCATTAATAACTTAACATAAACAATAAAATAAAGCCTGGTTTGTGAAAGCGTGTTTAACCACGCAAGTAGGAATTAACCAATATTACATACCCAAAGAAAAAATATACTATGTAAAATATGATAAATCAAATAAAAAACCGAAACACAAAACTAGACCAACAAAATCAAAATCGAAAATTTTTAGAACCCATCAAAAATCATATTATCATCAAGTTAAACATAATTATAAAAGTAACAGACATAAACCTAGAACTAAAACTTAAAAATACAGGCCAATAATTCTAGGGGAGGTTCCAGAATAGCTGACACCTCCAAAACTAACCTACCCGGTAGGGTAACCTAAAAACAAAACTACCCAGCAGGGTAATTAGGACTAGTTTAAAGGGATAATAATTTAACTTGATCAACGGTACTGGTGAAGTTTTGGATGATAGTACATTAGGAAAACTTTGTCTATGCATGTCTAGAAAGATATGACTTCAACCTAGTGCATTTGGCTTAGTGGAACTAACCAAAGCTACCCTTTACAGATCCTAACTAGTTAGACGAAGGTTTTGTATTAAGTTCAGTGGATATGACTATTTGAAAAACCTCGAAGGCATGGTTACTTTAATGATGTCCAAGTGACTCACCATAACCCAAAAGTTTATCCAAAGAATGCTTATCTGTTGAGATCAAATCTAAACCTGAATCTAACACAAAATTAAACCAACCCTAAAATCGAACTCAACTTCATCTCACAAAAATTTTAGGAGCCCCTGATTAAAGCATAGATCAGGTGAGATGACCAAGGACTTCGAACAGACTCGAATTGAATCAAACCGAATCAAGTCAAATCGAATCGAATCAAACCAAATCGATCAAATTAAATTAAATTAAATTAAATTAAGTTAAATTAAATTAAATTAAATTAAGTTAAATTAAATTAAGTTAAATTAAATTAAGTTAAATTAAATTAAGTTAAATTAAATTAAGTTAAATTAAATTAAATTAAATTAACGCAAATTAAATTAAAATTAAAATTAAATTAAAACTAAATTAAATTAAGTTAAATTAAAATTAAATTAAAATTTAAAATTAAATTAAATTTAAATTAAAAATTAATTTAAAAATTTTTTTTTCAAAAAAAAATTCTTTTAAAATTATTTCAAAATTATTCTAAATCATTTAAAAAAAATCCTTTTCAAAAAAATTATTTAAAAAATTATTTTAAAAATACTTTTAAAAATTATTTAAAAAACATTTTAAAAATCCTTTTAAAAATTCTTTTAAAATCATTTTAAAATCATTTTAAAAATCCTTTAAATTTTTTTAAAAAAATTATTTAAAAATATTTTCAAAATTCTTTTAAAAATTATTATTTTAAAAATTATTAATTTGAAAATATTGTAAAAATCCTTTTAAAAATTCTTTTAAATACTATTATTTTAAAAATATTTTTAAAAAATTATTTAAAAATATTTTAAAAATCCTATTAAAACTTATGATTTTAAAAATCTTTTTAGAAAATTATTAAAAATATTTTAAAAATTCTTTTCAAAATTATAATTTTAAAAATACTTTTAAAAATTATTTAAAAATTATTTAAAAATACTTTCAAAAATAATTATTTTAAAGGTATTTTTAAAAAATTATTTAAAAATATTTTAAAAATCCTTTTGAAAATTATTTAAATATATTTTAAAAATCTTTAAATTAAAATTAAATTAAATTAAACTAAATCAAAATTTAAAATTAAGTTAAATTTAGTTAAACTAAATTAAATTAAATTTAAATTCAAAATCTTTCTAAATTAAAAAATAATTTAAAATGATTTTTTTTAAAAAAATTCTTTTAAAATTATTTAAAAATCATTTTAAATCTTATTAAAAAATCCCTTTAAAAAAAATTATTTAAAAAATCATTTTAAAAATCCTTTTAGAAATTATTTTAAAAATCATTTTAAAAATTCGTTTAAAAAATTATTTAAAAATATTTTCAAAATCCTTTTAAAAATTCTTATAAAAATTATTATTTTAAAAATTATTTAAAAATATTTTAATAATTCTTTTAAAAACTATTATTTTAAAAATATTTTTTAAAAAATATTTAAAAATATTTTTAAAATCCTTTTAAAAATTATTATTTTCAAAATCTTTTTTAAAAAGTTTTTAAGATATTTTAAAAATTCTTTTAAAAATTATAATTTTAAAAAGCCTTTTAAAAATAATTTAAAAATATTTTAAAAATTATTATTTTAAAAATATTTTTAAAAAATTATTTAAAAATATTTTAAAAATAGTTTTAAAAATTATTTAAAAATATTTTAAATATGCTTTTGAAAATTATTTAAAAATATTTTAAAAATCCTTTTAAAAATTCTTTTAAAAATCCTTTTTAAATTATTTTAAAATCATTTTAAATCATTTTAAAGATTATTTTAAATTTGTTTTAAATGATTCTTTTAAATATTAGTTTAAAAAATTATTTTAACTTAAAAAAGCATTTCAAGTAAACTTAAAGTTAAACTAAATCTAAATCGTAATGAAATTATTAACATTTGATTAACTTAAAATTCTAATTAATAAGTAAATAATTGAAGTAAAAACTTCAAAAATGAACTGTAATCTAAATTAGACCTGACCTTAAAACTTAACCTTAATTTAACTCAATTAATCTTAATTTTAACGTTAGTCAAAATCTTATCTTCACTGTAATTAAATCATAATTTATCATTATTAACAATTGATTCAAATTGAACCTTAATAGTAATCTAAATTAGACCTGACCTTAAAACTTAACCTTAATTTAACTCAATCAATCTTAATTTTAACGTTAGTCAAAATCTTATCTTCACTGTAATTAAATCATAATTTATCATTATTAACAATTGATTCAAATTGAACCTTAATAAATTAATACTAATTCTAAACTTAGCTAATCCTAATTAAACATAACTTAAGTTACTTAATCAAAACTTAAAGATTAAGTAAATGAAAAACAAAATATAAATTATAACTATTTTTTTAATCCATTGATATTAAGTCAATTAATATGAAATTTAATCTGATAAGTAAAATAAAAGTTAATCAATAAATTATTGATAATGATTAACTATTATTAAGTTTGTAACAAATTGCTTATTACTTATTATTGAGAATAATTGATTATTGATTAATTTCAATAATCTTATTTTTATCAAACAATTATACCAAATATATAGAAATACTTATGTAAATAATATACTCGATAAACATAAGTTACTAACACTGAATCTCTTAAACACTTAGGTAGAAAAGTGTGTTAAAGCTTTGAAGTTTAACCCAAACCTTAGAGCTAACTTAAAGGAGAGAGATAAACTAAGGGGGAGTAATAAATTCAGGAGAATATCAAATTTAGAGAGAAAATTATTTTTTAAAAAATATTGTCTCCTAAAGTTTATTTAAATTTCTTAGATTGCTTTTCTAAAATCCTACCTCAATTTTTTTATAAAAAAAAATTATATATACACTTTGAAAATCTTACTTTAAATATTTTTTCTGGTAAATATTTTTAAAAGTTTTATTTTAAAATTATGTCAGGTTCAGGGGGAAGATTAATTGCCCTCATACTTATTTTCCCATAATTAAAAATATTTTGAAATTAGTTTTTGAAAAATATTTCCTTAAAAGTATTTTAAATCCTTTTAAACTAACTAAGTTTTTTTAAAAAAATTGAATCTTACTTAGTTTTGAAAATTGGTTTTGAAAATTGGATTTTACAAACTTAGTTTTAAAAATTAGATCTTACTTTGTTTTTGAAAATTAAATTTTACAATCTTAGTTGGATTTGATTTTGTAAACTTGGCTTTGATAAATTTATTTTTGTAAAGATGGTATATTTGAAAATTAGCTTTTATAAAACTTATTTTTTAAAAAATTGTGTTTCAAAAGTTTCTTAAATTTGTAAAGCTTATTTCGAAAATTGGGTTAGTTTTGCAAAGTTTATATTTAAAAATTACTCTAAAGTTTACAAAGTTATCTTTCTAAACTTAGCTATTTTGGAAAAGAATTTTTAAAGTAAAATTTTCAAAATTTTTCTATGTGAGACTCCCCCAAGTCAATCTGACTTTAGTTCAAACTCTTTATTACATTTTCTTTTACTTCTTTAATCGCTATTTTTTCTGTGTTATTTTTGATTAATGTCAAAGGGGGAGGGTTAGATGGTTTAAGTTAGTTAAAACAACGAAATACCAAATATGAAACAAGACTAACTTAAAAACCACCTTATAATTTCTTGTTTTACTTGCAAATTTTTCACTAACTTAATTCAGGTTGTCATTGTATCAAAAAGGGGGAGATTGTTGGTGTGGTTAGCACTAATGGTCTAACTCAAGTTTTGATGAATGACAAAGTAGGTTAAGTTAGGTTCATTGTGATCTAACACTTTGACCAAGTGTGAAGGAGAAGCCCAGACAGGTCGACGGGCAGACCAGATGTCTGGCACAAAGCCTAGCTAGGTCGACGGTTTAACTGGATAGTTGGCACGAAATCCAGATGGGTCGAAGGGTTGACCAGACGTCTAGCACAAAATCTTGACGGGCCAAGGGCTGACCGGACGTCTGACAGGTAAGTTAAGGTAAATCACTGGAGGGGAGTGACTGCGAGGATGCGTTCCCGGGAAGGGAACATTAGGCGTCAATCCAACTTAGATCCATTTCGAAAATCTAAGTTGACATCGTGACTAGATTCCGGTCTCGAGGAGAGGGAATCTAATTACTGCTTTTATTACTATTATAACTGTACTATGCTAACACTTTGTTTTGCAGGGTAGTTTTGCATTTTGTCTCGGACTAATGTTTTTTGCAGGTTGTTGGAAAACAAAGTCCGGGCACCCGGAATGCAAAGTTTATCCTCGTCACTGCTTCGCCACATGGAGCTTCATGGTTGGCTGGGCTACATCACACTCCAAGCACCCGGAAGGGATCCGGGCACCCGGAGCCTCCTATATAAGGAGGATGCACCCTGGGGCAAAGAACAACTCACAAAAAAAACTTCCAAAGCTTACCCTGCCATGCTGTGCTCCTGCGACGCTGAAGCTTCTCCGACACCCACTATTTTCTTTCGTTCTTAATTATTGTCGGTATTTAATCTTCTTAAGCATTCCAGTACTTTCAATTTGTAAAAACTTATTCGAATTGCTAGTGGATTGCCCAATGAAAGCACTCGACGAGTGTGAGCCTTGGAGTAGGAGTCGACCAAGGCTCCAAACCAAGTAAAAAATTACTTGTGTTAGTATTGTTCCAATTTCAATTTTTCTGCTGCGTACTCAATCTTCTTTTCAAATTTTTTGATCGATATTCACCCCCCCCCCTCTATCGACTTTCATGATCTAATAGGTATGACATAAGCCAAGTTTCTTGCTTGTCCCAGACTTCTTCTATCAGGTCGAACTCCATAAGACACCGGTCAACATTATCATTATCATATAAATACCTGCGATCAAATTCTATCTCTATTTCAACTAGAACCACTGCTTCACCACCATAAACCAAGTGGAAAAGAGTTATACCTGTCGATTCTCAGGGAGTTATGTGATATGCCCATAATACACTGGGTAATTCATCCACCTAACTGCCCCCAAAATGATCTAATCTAGTCTTAAGCCCTATAATAATTTCTCTATTTGTTACTTTAGCTTGTCCATTTCTCTCGAATAAGCTACAAAAGTGAAAGTCTGTATAATACCATACCCCAGATACCATTCTTTGATCCTTATGCCTTGGAATTGCCTTTCATTATTGAAAACTAGCTTATGTGGAATGCTGAATCTGTAGATAATATTTTGCCATAAGAATTTAATAACCATTTGCTCAGTTATTTTAGCTAAGGTCTCAGTTTCCACCTATTTTGAAAAATAATCTACTACTACCAGTAAAAATCTTTTCTGAGTATATGTCAAGGGAAAAAATCCTACTATATCCATCCCCATTGATCAAATGGGCAAGAAACCATGGAGGTTTCAAGCAATTCTATGGGATAATGTGGGATGTTCTGGTGCTTCTGACAAGATAAACATGTCCTTACTAATTGAGATACATCAGCTTGTAGAATAGGCCAAAATTACCCAGCCAATAATACTTTTCGAGCGAGAGAACGACCTCCTGCATGACTTCTACAGGAATCGTGATGCACTTCTTGTAAAATGTAATACACATCGTTCGACATGATGCATTTGAGTAAAGGACAAGAAAAGACTCTCTTATAAAGATGATTCCCAATCATAGTAAATTGACTAGTCCTTTTCTTGAGTACCCGTGCTTGCTCCTCGTCAATGGATAGAATACTCTGTTGTAAGAATAAGATTATTGGTGTTCTCTAGTCACTCTGTAGCTCCAGGTCGGCCTGCCGCTCAATGTAAGCTACTAATAATGTTTGCTCCATAGGCTTATCTAAATTCCAGGGAATTATGGTAGAAGCTAATTTGGCTAACTCATCTGCTACTACTGGAATTTGGTTGCTCAACCATGTATTTTAAAGAAGGGTAGACTTCGATCAGCCGATTAGGAGATGAAGCTAGACAACACAGTGATTCGGTTGGTCAATCTTTGGGCCTCCTTCAAGTTACGCGGGGGAGACATATTCTGTAGAGCTTGTACTTTGCTAGGATTGGTTTCGATCCCTCGCTCGGTGACTATGTAACTTAGGAATCTTCCACTTCTAGCTCTGAATAAGCATTTTCAAGGGTTGAGCTTGAGCTCGTACTGTCTCAAAGTTCTGCAAGTTTCTTCTATGTCTTCGATCAAATCTGTAGTCCGAAGAGATTTGATGAGGATATTATCCACATAGACTTCCATGTTTCACCGAATTTGCTTTTAAAAGACCTTGTTTATAAGTCTTTGATAGGTAGCTCGCTCCTTCATTCTTTAGTCCAAATGACAGAACATTATAACAATAAGTACTCTCAGCAGTTATGAAGCTGACCTTTTCCTGGTCTTCCTTGACGAGCAGAATTTGGTGATATCCTTAATAAGCATTCATCATACAGATGAATTTACAGCCAAAGGTAGAATCAATAATGTGATTAATGTAGTGTAGGGGATAATAATCCTTCAAGCAGGCCTTGTTAAGATCTTTAAAATCAATACAAACTCGTCACTTATTTCTAGGTTTGGAAACTAGGACAACATTAGCCAGCCAACTTGAGAATTGTACTTCTCTGATGTAGCCCACCTCTAATGACTTGTCCACCTCTTCTTTAATGATTTTATTCTGGTCGACTCTAAAATATCGCTTTCTTTGTTTGACTGGATATGCGTCAAGATAGACATGAAGTACATGCTCCATGACTGTTGGAGACACACCCGTTACTTCTTTGGGCATCTAGGCAAGCACATTACTGTTGCGTGCCAGACACTCCACTAGCTCGACCTTAAGCTCAGCCGCTATCTGAGTGGTGGCCTCCGGTCGACCGACCTAAATTTATACCTCTTATTTTTCTTCCTACACTAGGACCGGTGGCTTTTCTTGAATAGCATTAACCTCCATTCTTTATATTTTCTTCAAGCAACATTAGCATCCATCTTTACTATCTCCACATAGCACTTGCGCACTACCAGTTGATCACCTTTGACCTACCCCACTTGGTCATCCACAAGAAATTTTATCTTCTGGCAGAAGGTTGAAACGACTGCTTGAAATTCATTTAAGGTTGGTCGACCCAAAATGACATTGTAGGTAGAAGGCACGCCCACAATTATGAAAATTGATCAATGCGTTCTCATCAGGGGCTCCTCCCCTAAGGATATGACCAGCTTTATTTGGTCAAACGGCTAGACCTCATTACTAGTGAACCCGTATAGAGGAGTTGCCATGGACTGAAGTTGATCACTTGGGTCGATTTGCAGCTGGTCAAATGCTTATTTGAAGATAATGTTAACTGAGCTTCCTGTATCAATAAAAGTACGAGAAATATTATAATAGGCTATACAACCTTAATTATTAATGTATCATTATAGTGTATTTCCACCCCTTCTAGATCTCTAGGTCTAAAGTTAATTTTGGCCCAAGCTGCCCGCTCTGCACTATATCCAACTTCATGAATGATGAGACGCCGAGCATGTGACTTCCTTGCTCAGTTGGAATCACCATCAGTTGGTCCTCCAGCTATCATGTTGATATTATCCCGAGAGGCATTACTGCGGTTTTCTTTTTGCCACACTGAGGGATGTTCTTGTTGAACTCGAACAGGCACTTGGATTTGCTCAGCCTAGGGTTGTAGGGTTCTCTACTGCGGCTCGATTGCTAGGTACTCAATCTTAAGCGGCCTATTTTGTCATGTATATGGTCGTCGGTTTGGGGTTGGTGAATACCAACGGTATCTGGGGTTGTCGTTTCACTGGTTCCATAGAGCATAACAATCCTCCGTGCTATGAGTAGCTATCTGATGATATGTGCACCACTTTCATGGAGCTTCCCAAGAGACCTCCACATGTTGCACGGCTTGAGCCCGTGATTCTTGATGACAGTATTGAGGACCTGCCCGAGGTCCTTTGGATGGAGGGGCAGGTAGCGCCGAGCGTTCGGTGGTTGGAGAGGGAGCAGGTGTGGTGCCCTCCTTTCGGATAGCCTATGCTTCTTCAATATTGATGAATTTAGTTGTCCGTTCGATCAAAGTTGATTGGAGGTTTTCTAACCAAATCTAGGAAGAAATCATTATCAGTGAGTCATTGAGAAAAGACACTTACGAAAATCTCCGTGGTAGCCGTGGGAACGTTCATAGACACCTGATTGAACCTCTTGATATAGGGTTGGATGATCTCTTTAGGGCCCTATTTGAGTGAGAAGAGGCTCCAAGAGATTTTGTGATACCGCCGGTTGCTAGAGAAGTGGTGAAGAAATACCTTGCAGAAATCCTTGAAACAGAGAATAGAGTTGTTTAGCAGTCGTTTGAACCATCATTGGGCTACTCCACCGAATGTGGTGAGGAACATTCGGCATTTAACGCCGTCCATAAATTGTTGGAGGAGGGCAGCATTTTCAAACTTGAGGAGATGGTCTTCCGGGTTGGTTGTTCCCGAATTCTCTCCTATGTTCAGACTCTGATAATGTTTTGGAAATGGGTCATCAACACCCGTTGAGAGAATGGGGTGACAATCTGCTCAAGGGAGCTATCGTTGGCTACGACTTTTCCTTTGCACTTATCCCTCACTTGCTTCTTCAGAAGATTCCTAGAGTGGTCTTCCTTGGCCCAACTATTCCAGCGGTGTGCGGAAAAGTGCTCGGGGCACCGAGTTGGTGAGAGGTGCAGGAAGCAAAGCAAGTAAGGCTTTCCTCTTGAACTCCTCTTTCCTTTTAATGGGTTGTTGTTGACGCTACCAGATTTGGTGGCGGCAGCACGCCACTAGTGTTGGCTTGTTGTTGCTATTGTTGAAGTAATTTTTGTGCTCTAGTATTGGTGAGCAAATCCAGATCTTCTTATGTTAAGATAATGGTAGCGAGTTTTCCAGTCTCCTCCATCTCATAGCTTCATATTCAGGCGAAAATTCCCACAGACGATGCCAAATTTGATCATGTTTAAAGGCTAAGGTGATGGCACATTGGCTTAGGTGGATGGTTTGTTGACGAATAGTTGACTCTCCAATCTGGGATGAAGATCCTCAACAATCTTACGTACAATTAGACGATCCAACGAAGTATTAGTGACCAAAGACCAGGGAAGGAGTCCCTAGCAAGGCCCTCTGATGCTCTTGTCAGTACCGAGGAAGAAGAACAGTAGTGGTTGTGCGAATGAAGGTCTCAAATGTGAAAATTGCATTCCTTGCCAATGAATATGACCCCCCTTTTTATACCACTTCTCACAATCTCTGTGACCATGAGGTGGCTTCATGCGTCAAAGTTTATTAGGTTGTTCCTCAACAGGCTCTGAAGAAGTCCTCGCTGATCCTCTTGAAGGCGCCTCCATACTCCTTGAGGGCGCCTTCAAGGCTGTCCGAGGCACCTCAAGCCTTCATGAGGACATCTCCAACCCTGCTGCGCTCACTTCTTCTCCTCTACACCCGAGGCACCTCTAAGCTCCATGAGGGTGCCTCGGGTACTGTTCATCCGAGGCATAATGTGCTCTTTTGTCCCTGCAAGATAGGTTAGTCCACAAAGCAACAATATATCCTGCAAAACAAAGTTAGCATATAAATAACATAAACAAGAATATCTGACAGACATCAGATTGTCCAGTTCTGACTTCGAATTTTCGACCGGAAACCCTAGGTCGAACCGACGTCTACTGTTCCCTCCGCGGGGAACGTGTCCTCACCTACTCCTCTCAGGAAAGCATACCTGATTCCAGACCGACTGGACTTTCTGCCTAGTGTTACCACCCCCTAGGACATAAGGTTACCACCCCCTAGGATTTTCCGCCACCTAGGGTTACCTCCCCCTAGGACCTAAGGTTACCCCCCTTAGGTTTTTCCACCACCTAGGGTTACCATCCCCTAGGACCTAAGGTTTCCGCCTCTTAGGATTTTCTTCCACCTAGGATTACCATCCCTTAGGACCAAAGGATACCGCCCCTTAAAATTTTCCACCACCTAGGGTTACCACCCCCTAGGATCTAAGGTTACCACCCCTTAGGATTTTCCACCTGCCTAACCGCAGTTAGGACTTTCTTGCAAACTCATTCATACATGTTAGACAACAACTAACCTTAACTTTGAATCCCTTTGCCATTATCAAAACTTGGGTTTGATCGTCAGATCCTTCCCGCACCAACAATCTGTTGGTGCAATATTCCCCAGGTCAAGGTTGACCATGTTGACTGAGCTTGAATAGAGTCAAGCTCGAGTCTTGATATTATGGTTTTGATGTTTAACAATACATGTAGTCAATACATGAAGATTGCAGGTGCAATTGTTCATGTGTGAAGGAGAGTCAAGTAGGTCAAGGTTGACTGGATACTTGACGGAAAAATCCTGGTGAGTGAAGCCAGGTGAAAGTCCTAACTGGGAAGTTAGGCATTGGGAAATTCTAGTGAGTGAAGCTAGGTGAAAGTCCTGGTGAGTGAAGCCAGGCAGATGGAAAGACCTAGTTAGTGAAGCTAGGCAAAAGAAAATCCTGGTGAGTGAAGCCAAGTGAAAGACCTAGTGAGTGAAGCTAGGTAGAAGGAAATCCTGGTGAGTGAAGCCAGGTGAAAGACCTAGTGAGTGAATCTAGGCAGAAGGAAGTCCTGGTGAATGAAGCCAGACACGAGGAAATCCAGATGGATCAAGGCTGATCAGACATCTGGTGTTGGAAAGACCAAGTAGGTCAAAGGGATTGACCGGATACTTGGCACGAGGAGAAAAGTCCAAGTGGGTCAAAGGGATTGACCGGACACTTGGTGAGCGAGTCCTAGCAGGTCAAGGGTGACCGGATGCTAGGCACGATGAACTAACAGGTTATGGATGACCGGATGTTGGTTTAGGGGACTTTGGACTTGTTTTGGGGCAAAAACAAGGAGCCAGATCCATCAGCCGATCGATTGGCACATGCCCAATCGATCGGCCGATCGATTGGGTGAGTCCTCGCGACAAGCCTTCTCCCAATCGATTAGTGGATCGATTGGGGAGAAGCATCGCGCGAACAGAGCAGCTCTGGATCGATTAGCCGATCGATCCAGAGCCCCCAATCGATCAGGCGATCAATTGGGAAGCTGTGATTTCACGTGATGGGATCTGGATCGATCAGCTGATCGATCCAGGCATTTTCCCGAGAGCACAGAGGCACTCTGGATCGATTGATCGATCTATCTAAAGCCTCCCCGATCGATTGGGAGCAATCCAATCGATCGGGATCCGACCGTTGGCATCATATTTAGCTGCAGGCGTTCAATTCCTTCGGCAGAGCTCATACTGTTCACTTCAGATCTTGACAGAACTTCCACGGCTTCTTCTCCAGCAAGCACAGATCTTCACAGAGCTTCTCCACAGAGTTCTCACTGCCAGTCCTTGAAGTTCTTGGAGGTCTTCCAAGTGAAGAGGCGGATCTACAGCAAGAAGAAGAAATCTAGGATTAGGGTTCTCTTGTGCTAACTTGTAAGCTTTTAGCTTGTATTTTTCTCCCTTTCCCTTTCTTCTTGTAGTGTGGACTTGTAGGGCTTCTCCGCCTTCGGTAGTTACCAAAAAGGAGTGTTTTCATAGTGGAGGGTGTGTGAGTGTGTGGATCCTTGGATTAGTCACCTCTTGTGAGGTGGATACCAAGTAAATCTTCTTGTTAGCATTGTGTATTGTGTTTCTTTGTATTTTCCACTGCATATCTTGAAGAAACAAGTAACGAAGAGCAAGATGAGCGCACCGAGCTATTCACCCCCCCTCTAGCTCCACATTCGATCCGAACAAGTGGTATCAGAGCGAGGCCGCTCTTCACCGGAATCATCGCCGGAAGGGGCAACAAAGCTAGAGGGTGTAGAAGTTGGAGCAAACTCTATCAAGTCAAAGACTTCATCATCAAGCTCAACTTCAAATGGAATTCCAAGATGGTCTTGGATTCAACACAAGGGTGCCTCCACCATCCACAATGATGAGCTTCGATCTTTGGAGATCAAGGATCGAGAATTTCTTAATGGTGGAGATAGAGCAACAATTTGCTCTAATGGAAGGCTTCGAAGCTCCAAAGAATTCAAGGGGCAAAATTTTCAAGAGGAGCAAGTGGAGCCAAGAACAAATCCAAAGATGTGAGGCCAATGACAAGGTGACCAAGCTTTTGGTCAATTTATTGGCAAGCAACATCTTGGAGCAAATTGGAGATATTGAAGATGCCAAAGAGCTATGGAGCAAATTGGCAAAGATTCATGAGATCCCCTCCACTGTACCAAGCCAAGAAAAATCCAAAGAGGGCGACTCATTGGAGCAAGACCAAGAGGAGGAGGACTCCGAGGTTGAGAGATGCTCAACTTCCGAAGAAGAAGTCCAAGAAGCTTCATTTTCAAAGGAGTACAATGAAAAGGACAAAGAGGGAGCATACTCTTTGTTCAATATACAAGACGAAGATGAAGAAGCCTCCACCTCTAGGATTGAGGGGGAGCAACTTTCATTGACACCGGATCAAGAAGAAGGAGAAGTCTCCACATTCAGGTCAAGAGAAGAAGAGGATGAAGAAGCTTCCACCTCCACAAGTCAAGTCAAATCTATTGGAGGAGCATCATTATCAGGTCAAGAGGAAGCTTCTACCTCCGGATCCAAAGGAGAAAATGCCACCCCTACATGTGAAGGTATAAATATTTCAATTAAAAATAAAAATCACATTATATGTTTTGAGTGTAGGGAACATGGGCACTACAAGAGCAAATGCCCTAAATTGGCCAAGAAGAAGGGCCAAGTGACATCAAAGGGCAAGGAGAAGCCCAAAGAAACCGCTCCCGGAACAAAGAAGAGCAAGGAGCACATTGTGTGCTTCTCTTACAATCAAAAGGGACACTATCGGAGTCAATGTCCCAAAGGGAAGAAAACGGTTAAGGCTCAAGGAGGAAGCACAAGTCAAGGGGGAGCCTCCAAGGTAAAAAGAAAGGTATCATTTATTGAGCCTACTCATTTAAATAATGGTAAAAAGCATGCTAGCTCAAATTTTTATCATTTTAATGCTATTTACCATGAAAATAGAAAGCATGATAGCATTAAAGAAAAACATGTAGCTCTTCATGCTAAAACTATGACACCTAGGGTTAGGAAGGTAAATGAAAATCTAGGCAAGAAAACTAGGGGTTTTAGTTATAGGTCTAGAAATAAAAATGCTCATGGATTTAATGAAAAACGAAAAACTAAAGATTTAATGATAGAAAATCAAGTCTTGAGGTCAAGGCTTGATAAAATGGAAAAGACCCTAAAAAGGATGGAAAAATATTCTAAAAGGACAAAATGAGCAAAACCTAGGTGTAGGAGTACAACAAGGGTCATCCAAGGGCCATAGAGGTTTGGGATACAAACCTAAGGCTAAGAAGGATGTAATCTCTTACCATAGGGTTCCATATAGTTATGGAACCAATCCTAGGTCAAGTGATCAAGTCAAAAATACAAGGGAAGTTATCCCTAGAAGTATTTTTTCAACAAACATGACTAAGACTTCCAAGAAGTCTAAGAAAGTCACTAACAAGGTCACAAGGGAGGCTATCCCTAGAGTTGACCTAGAAAAAGTGACCAAGGCTTCTAAGAAGCCTAACAAGGTCACTAGGAAGGTATCTAGGGAGGTTATCCCTAGGAGCATTTTCTCTACGCCATAGATGAGTTGGAGAGTGTCAACTCAAATTGAAAGGGTAGTTAACCTAATCATGATGAAGTTGACACTCAAGGAGCATTTTCAAGGTTATTATTAACCTTTGAAAATGAAAAGGATTAAATGCTTACTCTTGGTAAGAGTAAAAGGTGGCACATTTTGATAAATTGGATGATATTTTAAGTGACACAAATTGGGAAAATCATAAGAACTACCAAGTTGGGATTTTGGTATGTTCTTAGGAAATTAAAGGCAAGTTATGCCTTAACTTAAAGTGGTTACTCTTTAAAAGAGTAAATTGTGCCAAAAATTTGAGGAATATGTTTAATTTAAATTGGCACAAATTAGGAAAAGAAAAAGAAATGTCAAAATGGGATTATTGGCATTTTCTTGGGAAATAGTGGGCAATCTAGGTTTAAATTTTTAATTTAGCAAAGGTTTTAGGATACTTAGATAGGTAATCTAGGTATATTTTATTTATGCTAAAACTTGTCATGCCTTGTTTGCCCATCATATGCCATGACATCATATTTGCTTTTGCATTCACATTTTATTATGAAAAACATAAAAATATCATATCATGTCATCCATACATCATGTAGTTATAGAAATTTTCTTTTGATGTATGCCATAACATCATCATGCATTATTTTATTTCCTTGAAAATTAAGGACTAATGGCATTTATTAACAAGTAACATCCTTGGTGGATGTTTACAACTTAAAATGCTTAGATAGATATGCATTATCCCTAGATTAGGGCAAAACCAAAGTTTACATCTCACTAAAGAACTATAAGGTGACTTGAATGTGTTTTAGTACACATTAGATACAAGTGAGATGTTAGAATGATGAAAAAAACTCAAGATGTTGATTTAGTGCATTCTTTTTGAGTTTTAGATTCATCAAAACACATAGTTATGTGTTTTCCAATCATTAGGAAAGCTAATGTACAAGTCATGTGCATTGAGCCCAAGGAACATGGTTGGATATTGGTTTTGAAAATAATTTTAAAATGCTTTTGGAAAACCTTGATGAAGACTATCTTTTGATAGTGATCATCATTGAAGAGTTAGGCACAAACTTGAAGAAAACACTAAAGTTTTTGCAAGTTTTCAAGTTTGTGTAAATATTTGAAAATATGAAGTATTTTCTTAGAAAACTATTTTTCCATGATACTATATGCCCTAAATAATGTCTACAACGATTTTTATGATTTTTGAAATTTTGTAGATTTTTCTAGGGGTTTCTGAAATTGACTGAAATAGAATTTCAGTTTTTTCAGAGCTTCAATTGATCACCCGATCGATTGAAGGGTCTCAATCGATCGGGCGATCAATTGAGAGCAAGCTTCTCGCGAACAGAAGCTTCCTGGATCGATCCACCAATCGATCCAGCCCTCCTGAATCGATCAGTGGATCGATTCAGCATGGTTCAATTGATTGGGACCCAATTCCAATCGATTGGGAATGCTGATTTTGGTTGGTAAAGCCTGATTTCAGCATTTTGGACCATCTTTAGTCTAGGTAACCATTCCTAACCCCTCAAAATGCATTTGTATACATTTAAGGGGAGTTTTCATGATGAAAACAAGGATGGATTGGTTAAGGAAGACTAGGTAGAGGTTCAGGTTGAGGTTTGGTTTCATTATTGAATTTATGAACCTCAAAACTGTTGGTGCAACATCTCTCAGGTCAAGGTTGACCTAGTTGACCAAGCTTGAGTCTTGGTTTGGGTTTCGATGTTTGACAATACAAGGTTGATTGAAGAAGAGTCAAGTAGGTCAAGGATTGACCGGATACTTGACTGGGAAGTCCTAACTGGGATGTTAGGCGAAAAGAGAAATCCTGGTGAGTGAAGCCAGGCAGAAGAGAAGTCATAGTGAGTGAAGCTAGGCAGATTGGATGTCCTGGTGAGTGAAGCCAGGCATGATGAAGAAAAGTCCAAGTAGGTCAAAGGGATTGACCGGATACTTGACACAAAGAAAAGTCCAAGTAGGTCAAAGGGATTGATCGGATACTTGGCACAAAGAAAAGTCCAAGTAGGTCAAAGGGATTGACCGGATACTTGACACAAAGAAAAGTCCAAGTGGGTCAAAGGGATTGACCAGACACTTGGTGAGGGAGTCCTAGCAGGTCAAGGAAGTGACTAGATGCTAGGCATGACGTACCAACAGGTTAAGGTTGACCGAATGTTGGTTTGGGAGGCTTGGGACTTGGTTTTGGGTAAAAACCAAGAGCTGGATCAATCAGTGGATCGATCAGTGGATTGATCAGTGGATCGATCAGTGGATCGATCCAGGCAGTTTACCAGCGCACAGAAAGCCTCTGGATCAATCAGTGGATCGATCCAGAGGTCCCAATCGATCAGTGGATCTATTGGGACGCTACTGCTTCGCGCGATAAGCGCTGGATCGATCCGTGGATCGATCCAGGTATTTTTCCAGAGCACAGAGGCGCTCTGGATCGATCCGTGGATCGATCCAAAGCCTCCCCGATCGATTGGGAGCATTCCAATCGATCGGGATTCGACCGTTAGCGTCGATTTAAGCCGCAGGCGTTCATTTCCTTCGGCATCGCTTCAACGACAGACCTCAGATCTTCACCAGCGACTCCACAGAGCTCTCCACGCCAGTTCTTGAAGTTCTTGGAGGTTCTTCCAAGTCAAGAGGCGGATCTATTGCAAGAGGAAGAAAGCTAGGGTTAGGGTTTCTTGTACTCATTGTAAGCTTTGTGCTTGTATTTTGTATCCTTTCCCCTTCTTCTTGTAGTGTGAACTTGTAGGGCTTCTCCACCTTCGGTAGTTACCGAAAAGGAGGGTTTTATTAGTGGAGGGTGCGTGAGTAGGTGTGGATCCTTGGACTAGTCACCTCTTGTGAGGTGGATACCAAGTAAACCAACCTTGTTAGCGTTGTGTGGTTTGTTTCTTGTATTTTCGCTGCGCATCTTTGAAGAAACAAGCAATGACTAGCACCTAGCACGCGACGAGCTATTCCCCCCCCCCCCCCCCCCCTCTAGCTACTTTTTGGTCCCAACAAAAACTTCTAAATTTGGGTTTCCTAAAGGTTTAGGGATTCCAAGTCATTGTTGGTGCAATGACAGAAGTTACGTGCATGTCTTTAGGGGGAGTTACTCTTTAAGGACATGAAAATCTAATTTTCATACACCTTGGAAGGTGGTTAACCTTCTTTCGTAAAAATGTTCAAGGTTGGGCATTTGACTACAATGGAGAGTGGATGTCTTCATTGTTTCAAGTGGTATATGCTCAAGGATGAGCATTTGATGAAAATGAAGGGTATGGGACCTTTGTTTAAATCGTGTGAATATACCAAGTGGTATATGCTCAAGGATGAGCGTTGAGAATAATGAAGGGTATGGGACCTTCATTATTGTGTTGTGAGCAACGAGTGAAGTTGTAAACAACGAAGGGTAACTCTTCAGGAGGAGAGTTTGTTTTTGATGTGTGCCCAAAGATGGGGGATGTTTGTGATGTGTGCTAATAGGGGGAGAATGAAGGGTTTAAGTTAGACCTTCATTATCTAAGAGGGAGTTCGCCCTCTTAGGGGGAGAATGTAGGGTTTAACTTACGTCTTCATTACCTAGTGGCATGAAGGGAGTTGAGGCTATGGGATTAGCCTAACTTAAATGTGGTATTGTCAAACATCAAAAAGGGGGAGATTATTGGTGCAATATTCCCCAGGTCAAGGTTGACCGTGTTGACTGAGCTTGAATTGAGTCAAGCTCGAGTCTTGATGTTGTGGTTTCAATGTTTGACAATACATGTAGTCAATACATGAAGATTGCAAGTGCAATTGTTCATGTGTGAAGGAGAGTCAAGTAGGTCAAGGTTGACTGGATACTTGACGGGAAAATCCTGGTGAGTGAAGCCAGGTGAAAGTCCTAACTGGGAAGTTAGGCAACGGGAAATCCTAGTGAGTGAAGCTAGGTGAAAGTCCTGGTGAGTGAAGCCAGGCAGATGGAAAGTCCTGGTGAGTGAAGCCAGACAGATGGAAAGACCTAGTGAGTGAAGCTAGGCAAAAGGAAATCCTGGTGAGTGAAGCCAAGTGAAAAACCTAGTGAGTGAAGCTAGGCAGAAGGAAATCCTGGTGAATGAAGCCAGGTGAAATACCTAGTGAGTGAAGCTAGGCAGAAGGAAGTCCTGGTGAATGCAGCCAGACACGAGGAAATCCAGATGGATCAAGTATGATCAGACATCTGGTGTTGGAAAGACCAAGTAGGTCAAAGGGATTGACCGGATACTTGGCACAAGGAGAAAAGTCGAAGTGGGTCAAAGGGATTGACCGGACACTTGGTGAGCGAGTTCTAGTAGGTCAAGGGTGACCGGATGCTAGGCACGATGAACTAACAGGTCATGAATGACCGGATGTTGGTTTAGGGGACTTTGGACTTGTTTTGGGGCAAAAACAAGGAGCTAGATCCATCAGCCGATCGATTGGAACATGCCCAATCGATCGACCGATCGATTGGGTGAGTTCTCGCGACAAGCCTTCTCCCAATCGATTAGTGGATCGGGGAGAAGCATCGCGCGAACAGAACAGCTCTGGATCGATTAGCCGATCGATCCAGAGCCCCCGATTGATCAGGCGATCTATTGGGAAGCTGTGATTTCACGCGATGGGATCTGGATCGATCAGCTGATCGATCCAGACATTTTCCCAAGAGCACAAAGGCGCTCTGGATCGATCGACCGATCGATCCAAAGCCTCCCTGATCGATTGGGAGCAATCCAATCGATCGGGATCCGACCGTTGGCATCATATTTAGCTGCAGGCGTTCGATTCCTTCGGCAGAGCTCATACTGTTCACTTCAGATCTTGACAGAACTTCCACGGCTTCTTCTCCAACAAGCACAGATCTTCACAGAGCTTCTCCACAGAGTTCTCACCGCCAGTCCTTGAAGTTCTTGGAGGTTCTTCCAAGTCAAGAGGCGGATCTACAGCAAGAAGAAGAAATCTAGGGTTAGGGTTCTCTTGTGCTAACTTGTAAGCTTTTAGCTTGTATTTTGCTCCCTTTCCCTTTCTTCTTGTAGTGTGAACTTGTAGGGCTTCTCTGCCTTTGATAGTTATCGAAAAGGAGTATTTTCATAGTGGAGGGTGCGTGAGTGTGTGGATCCTTGGATTAGTCACCTCTTGTGAGGTGGATACCAAGTAAATCTTCTTGTTAGCGTTGTGTATTATGTTTCTTTGTATTTTCCACTGCATTCTTGAAGAAGCAAGTAACGAAGAGCAAGACAAGCGCACCGAGCTATTCACCCCCCCTAACTCCACATTCGGTCCCAACACAATCTCCCCCTTTTTGATTATGTCAACAAAAATTCAAAGTTAAGAAAAAATAATGCCATAAAAGATGATAGTACAAGTATAAGCATGATAGTACAGACATAAAATTAAGTACAGAGCTCTCCCTTTATTCAGAGCTAAAGTATAAAGACTCCCCCCTTAATAAAAGCTCCTCTTTAAGCTTAAAAAAAACAATTTCTTTGAATTTTCTTACCAATTTCTTTGAATTTTCTTATTATACTCCCCCCCTTTGCCATGTATCAAAATCATCAACAAAAAGAAAGCTACTAAAGTGATCATTGGCCTTAGCTAAAAATTTAGCTAATAAATTCGAAAAAGATATTAGCTTTTCAGAAGGTTTTGAAAAACTTAGCTTTTAAAAACATAGTTTTAAGGATTTAGCCTTAGAAAACTTTATCTTTTTACAAAATCCTCTAGCTAAAACTAACTTAAAGAAAATTTAATAGAAGACAAATACGTTAAATATTTTGATAAAACACTTAGCTTTTAGAAATGATTTTCTTAAAGACTTTTTAGCTAAGTAAAAAAGTTTTATCAAAAGTCAGGTATGGAGCTTGGTTTTAAAAAAAATCTTTTCTTTAAAATAAATTTCAAAAACTAAGTTTACAAAGATATTTTTAGCTAAAGAAAAGTTTTTGACTTTAAAAGTGACTTAGCTAGCTTTGAGTTAAAGAAACTTTTACAAAGACACTCTGTTAAATCCTTAATTTTTAAAAGAAGGGCGTACTTAGCTTTTGAGATAAGTAATTTTAAAATAATCAACAAAAACTTTTCCTTAATAAATTACTCAAAAAGGTTTGGAAAGAAATTTTAGCTAAGAAAATGATTTATCTTCGAAAAGATCACTTAGCCAATTTTGAGTTAGAAAAAAAAATTTAGTTTAAAGAGTGAAAAAGGAATTTTTAGAGATTCAAAATTTAGTTAAATTTGAAAAATACTTTATTTGAAAATAGTATCAATTTGTAAAATTTTAACTAAGGTCATTTTCACTTGGAACCAGAAAAGTTAGTTCTCTTTCCAAGAAGTCCTAAAGTCCAAGCATGAGTAACTTAATTTCCTTAGCCACATGTCTAACCATTAGCTACTAGCTGTTTACCTAGAGGGTAACAATTTTCACTTGGTTAGTCAAGTTAAGTTAATGATCTAGTTAGTTTTGACTAGGACAGGATAACTTAACTTGATTAATGCAATTTGGTATTTAACGCCTAGACTTATGTCAATGCACTGACATAAGCATTCATAAGTCTAGGCAGTACCCTATGCATCTCACACTATTCTAAGTATTTTCAAACACATGCAAGTTAAACCTAGTGTGCTTGTGAGATGCTCTGGCTTTTTCTAGGGGTACATGATTTCTAAGGGGTAATTTCCTAGGCTAACCCAGACTTTTGAAAAACTAACAAAAGTTAGAATTTTAAAAAAATGATTTTTCCTAGAATTTTAAAATAATTTTAAAAACAAACTGAATTAAAAGTATAGTAGGCAGAAATAAGTTCTATTCTACCAAGCGCATCCCTATTTGTCTTCTAAGTGCACTGAACTCAAGTTCAGGTAAGGGCTTTGTGAATATGTCAGCCAGGTTTGATTTGGACTCAACATAGTTAAGCACAATATCACCCTTAGTTACATGATCCCTTACAAAATGGTGTTTTACTTCTATATGTTTAGTTCTTGAGTGGTGAATTGGGTTCTTGGTTAGATTAATTGAACTTATGTTATCAATTGAAATTTTCGTATTCTGATATTCTAGTTGATAGTCTTTTAGGGTATGCATCATCCATAGTAATTGAGATGCACATTCACCTAGAGTTATGTACTCAGCTTCAGTGGTAGATAAAACAACACAGTGTTGCTTTCTGCTTGACCAACTCACTAGGCATTGATCTAGAAATTAACAGCTACCACTTGTGCTCTTTCTGTCTAGTGTGCACCCGGTATAATCTAAGTCAGACTAGCCAGTTAGATCAAAGGTGCAAGACCTAGGGTACCATAGTCCTACGTTTAGGGTTCCCTTAATATATCTAAGTATTCTTTTGACGTATGTTAAGTGTGACTCTTTTGCACAAGATTGGTATCTTGCGCACATACCTACTGGAAAAAGAATGTCTGGTCGACTTGCAGTTAGGTACAGTAGACTCCCTATCGCACTTCGATAGTATTTCAAGTCTATTGGATTTCCTTCTAAGTCTCAGTCAATTTTAATGTTTGTAGCCATTGGTGTATTAATATTTTTTGAATTTATCATTCCAAAATTCTTAATTAATTCCTTAGCATATTTTGTTTGGAAAATATAAATTTCATCTTTGGTTTGTTTAATTTGCAAACCTAAAAAGAAGTTAAGTTCTCCTACTAGACTCATTTCAAATTCATTTTCCATTAATTTGGTAAATTCTTTTAAAAATTTAGAGTTGGTAGAACCAAAAATTATGTCGTCTACGTAAATTTGGTTTATAAATATGTCTTTTTCTAAGGTTTTTACAAACAGTGTTGGATCTATTTGATCTTGATTGAATCCTTTAGATATTAGATGATTTGATAAGCGTTCATACCAAGCCCTTGGTGCTTGTTTTAGTCCATATAGGGCTTTCTTTAACTTAAAAACATGGTTTAGATGCTCTAAGTTTTCAAATACTGGAGGTTGGCTTACATATACCTTTTCTTTGATAAATCCGTTTACGAAGGTGAATTTTACATCCATTTGATATAGCTTGAATCCTTTATGTGCTTGCTAGGCCAGCAGCATCCTAATAGATTTAAGTCTGGCTACAGGGGCATAGGTCTCATCATAGTCTAATCCTTCTATTTGGCTGAACCCTTTAGCTACTAGTGTTGCCTTGTTTCTAATTATTTCGCCCTGGTCATCTAATTTGTTCCTAAAAACCTACTTAGTGTCAATTATGGTCACATTAATGGGTTTAGGTACTAGTTCCCAGACCTGATTTCTTTCAAATTGGGCTAATTCCTCTTGCATTGCTAACTCCAATCTGGGTCTGGTAGGGCTTTGTCTATAGTTTTGGGTTCAATTTTGGAAATCAAGGCTATTTGACTTAGGTTTCTATAGGTTGACCTAGTTCTGACTTCTAGAGTTGGGTCACTGATAACCATGATCTTATTACACTATTTTTCATTCATACAATCATGGTTTGATGTAGTTTTCATATATAGGACCCATATTTACACTACATTTTTATACATTGTATCAATTTTGGACTTAATTGCAAATTATATTATTACGGCTTTATTTGATGCTAATATTTGTTTGTTATTTTGTAGGCATCAAAGGTTCTTGGATTGGGATGAATCTGAACCAAAGTTGTGCTCGGATCGGAGTTTTAACGAGGCGATCAAGCTCCAGAATGGTCGTAGCTGTCCATTGAAGATCTGAGAGATTTGGGCCATCCATCAGGGATCTGGTCCATCCAACCTAATGAGGAGCAGATCTCGTCCGTTGATGAAGATCCAAAGATTTTGATCCACATTTGAGATAATCTAGCTGTTGATCAAGCCCAGAAACAATCTGGACCATCCGATTAGATGAGGAGAGGTTTAAATCCCGCGAGAAGCTACAGTGAACTTGGGCTCGGCTTCGCAATTTTGTGCTACAGTGCTTCTTCTTCTTCACGCGACGGTCGATGCTCCCGTTCACGATTCCAGATCCAAGAGTTAGCGTTCTTCACCGGCGGCGATCCCTGAGCTCCGGCGTTCACCATCCGAGGTCACAGAAGCAGCAGAGGGTGTTCCCCAGTCCGTGAAGTTGAGTTTCTGTCCATTTTCTCAATCCGGATTTAGGGGCATTCTCCGATTTACGATTTCCATCATCATCGGAGTTCGAGGGTGTTCCCAGAAGCCCTGATCACACTCCCGTTACTCCATCCCATTAGCGACTACGACATTTATCTGATCAATCAATTAGTGACCATAAATTTCCAGATTCCAGCTCTGTTTCCTTGTGCATTGTAAACTCCAGCCGATTGTGAGCTTGAGGGTGTTCCCAGAGGCTATGAAGAGTCGGCTGGATTAGTTGGAAGCTCAGGATTCAAAGACGATTACCAGAAGGGTGTTCCCAGAGGTGGTTCTGTAGTGACAGTAGGGAGGAGAAGCTGCATTCTTAGATCTGTGATGTTTGAACATTTGTTTCTTAGTTTGTCTTGCAATTTACTTGAATCTTCCATCACATGGCTCAGATCATCAGATCTGATTTCTTAGCTTTGCAATTTCATCTTTGTTTCGGTTTAGTTTGTAATTCAGTACTATTCTCTGTTTGTTTGCTTGAACCTCTGATTTCTTGTTAAATTTTGCAATCTGGAATTTTTTTTAGCTACTAATAAAGTTTGCAATCTGATTTTGATACTTAGCATTTGCCATCTGATTTCTTTGAACCATAGAAATCTGAATTTAGTCTAACTTCTAGATTAGTTACTTAACCAGTTTGTGTTTTGAATTAGATGTTCTTATTATCAAGAGTTTGTTTTGTGTTAGTTACTTATCCGTAGCATATGTCATGACTGTGATTTAGTTTGCATGATGGATGTTTAATTTGCGCTCTTGAATGTTGCCTCTGTTCAACTTTATTGTGTTGGAGCTCTTGAGTTTGGTTACTACTATGAGTGTGAATTGAGGATGTGGAAATTGACTCATTTGATTCAATGAAGCATTAGAATCCGAATTTAATTGTAATAAGCTCAATGAGATGCAAGAGAATGATGTTTAGATGATATTTACCTTCTTTCAATTCTATTCTTTATTTTAGTGGATGAATTCAATTTGTTATGTGAACCAAATGGAATTGCTATACGAATCTTGTTGATGTAATAATTCGAATTAAATCAATTCTAGAACACTCACTACTTATCCTCGGAAAAATACGACTCAGAACTCATTGCTACAACACTTGTATTGATTTTAATGAGTTTCAACTTAAATTAATTTGGTGCGCTTTGTGACATGCAAAATAGGCCGACACCAAATTTTGGCGCTGTTGTCGAGGAGAAATTAGTAGTGTGTGTTTAATTTTAGATTGTGCATTGATTGATTTTATTTGTTAGCATGTTGATTGATTTGATTGCTTATTTCTTTTTTTATTTTCATGTTGGTTTGTTCTTGAATTATTAAATACTTTTACTGTTCATATTTTCAAGTGTTTGAAACTTTATACTCTTGAATCTTCTAATTTTGAGTTCTAGTGTTGTAGTGAAGAACAGGAGATTTCTTTAGCATGGATCCATATTTTAAGAATTTTAGAGGTGGAATGGAAAATCAGTGTTTTTAGCCTGAGTATCAATTTTACCCAAACATGGATCAACAAAATAGGTATGAGTCATTTTCAAATGGTTTTAATGTTAATTGGGTTGATAATTCATGTTTTAGGTATGAAAGTGTTGGGACCGAAATGTAGCTAGAAGGGGGGGGGGGTGAATAGCTCGTCTCGTGCTAGGTGTGCTTCGTTGCTTGTTTCTTCAGAGATGTGCAACGGAAATACAAGAAACAAAATAAATTTACTTGGTATCCACCTCACAAGAGGTGACTAGTCCAAGGATCCACGCACACACACACACCTCCACTAATAAACACTCCTTTATGGTAACTACCGAAGGCGGAGAAGCCCTACAAGACTCTCAATACAAGAAGAAAGAAAAGGGCTATAAAGAACAAGCAAAAGCTTACAATTAGTGCAGTAAAAGCCCTAACCCTAACTTCTCTTCTTCGCCTCTTGACTTGGACAAAACTTCCAAGAATCTTCAAGATCTGGCGTGGAGAGCTCTGTGGAGAAGATGTGGAGTCGCCTGAGATGAATCGTCGAAGTTCTAGAAGCTCTTCCGAAGGAATCGAGCGCCTGCAGTTAAATACGACGCCAACGGTCGGATCCCGATCGATTGGATTGCTCCCAATCGATCGGGGAGGCTTTGGATCGATCAACTGATCGATCCAGAGCGCCTCTATGCTCTGGGAATTTGCCTGGATCGATCGGGTGATCGATCCAGGGCTTATCGCGACAAATCGCAGCTTCCCAATTGATCCACTGATCGATTGGGACCTCTGGATCGATCACCCAATCGATCCAGCAGGCTTCTGTGCGCTCGCGACTGCCTCCCAATCAATCCACTGATCGATTGGCACGAAGGCTCTCGCAGAGACTCCCCAATCGATCGGCCGATCGATTGGGCTCCAGCCAATCGATCGGCTGATCGATCCAGCTGCTGGTTTTTGCCCAAAACCAAGTCCCAAGCCCCCCAAACCAACATCCGGTCAACCTTGACCTGTTGGTACATAAAACCTAGCATCTGGTCACCCTTGACCAGCTAGGACTCTCTCACAAAGTGTCCGGTCAATCCCTTTGACCCACTTGGACTTTTCTCCTCGTGCCAACTATCCGATCAATCCCTTTGACCTACTTGGACTTTCCTTCTCGTGCCAAGTATCCAGTCAATCCCTTTGACCTACTTGGACTTTCACCAGATGTCTGGTCAACCTTGACCCATCTGGATTTCCCCGTGCCTGGCTTCACTCACCAGGACTTCCCTTCTGCCTAGCTTCACTCACTAGGACTTTCACCTGGCTTCACTTACCAGGATTTCCTTCTGTCTAGCTTCACTCACTAGGTCTTTCAATCTGCCTGGCTTCACTCACCAGGACTTTCACCTAGCTTCACTCACTAGGATTTCCTTTTGCCTAGCTTCACTCACTAGGTCTTCCTATCTGCCTGGCTTCACTCACTAGGACTTTCACCTAGCTTCACTCACTAGGATTTCCCAGTCAAGTATCCGGTCAACCTTGACTTACTTGACTCTCTATCACAATCTCCACACATGAACAATTGCACCTGCAATCTCCATGTGTTGTCTACATGTATCGTCAACATGTATTGTCAACATGTATTGTCAAACCATCAAAACATAAATATTGAGACTTGAGCTTGACCCACTTCAAACTCAGTCAAACTAGGTCAACCTTGACCTGGGAAATGTTGCACCAACAATCTCCCAACAGAAAGTGCACAAGGACAATTTGTTGAGCCATATCCAGTCTACCAGTGTTCATATGGGTTCCAAGAAGTTTCAACATCTTCTTTTCCAAATTCTTTTCAACAAAACGATCCTCAGATGGATGAGTCAACATGGTAACTCAAGGAGATTATGCAACAAATGAGTGAGCATCAAGAGCAACAATTTTCAAGGATACAGAACATACAGATTCAGTTAGATCAAATTGCATCATCCATCAATCAACTGCAAGCACGAAATTCCAGTGGAGAGATGGAAAGTAGCGATTCTGTCAGGCCTGACCCTACTTCTATCACTTCACATGATTTTTCTAGTTTTTTTTGTGATAATGATGTAATTATGTAAATTTCTGATCCTAATGATTTTGTTGTTGAAGATGTTGTTAGTGATTCAGATTCTGAACATTTTTTTGAAGATTATTTAAGTGTAGGGGATTGCTTACTGGAAGCATTACCTCAAGAATCACCAAGAATTGAAGATGTAAGTGTAGGGACTTGTGCTATGGAGCCAAGCACCCAAGAATCACTACATGAAGTTGTACATTCACCTGAACCAGAACTTGAGCATTCACATGATGAAGAGGAGGTAACAATCACTACTCCATGTACCTGACAAGGTGAGTATTTCTTGTGATTTATCAGAAAATTTCCTAAAGGTAGCATTCATTGATTTTATTAGATGTGATTCATTTCTTGATATATATTCTACCCACACTAATATTCTCCTATTTTCTTTTTACCCCACATGTGTGTGGGAGGGATTGTCTTTTAATAATGTTGTAGAAGAATACAAGCTCCCGGAGTGAATGCTTGAACTGAACCACCTCCGTCCTCCAGAAAAAGTTTTCAAGGGAAAAATGAAGAATAAAAAGGAACCGAGTGCAACCAAGGATACTCCATTTCCGGCGTGGATTCTACTTTTAAATCTTCTTCAACCACGGGAAAAAAGGGGAGTTTGTTCCAACCTAATCTTCTTTTGAATTTTAATTTATGCTTAATGCTTAGTCTTTTCTTTAATAAATCTTTTTAATACAAAGGTTGATTTCCTTATTGCATTTAGTTATGTTTACAATTGGTAATTTTTTTATTGCATTTGATTTTGAGTGTGAATAAGAAAATGGCACCCCTAGCAATTTTTCTATAACATGTTAGAAGTAGGGAATGTGAGCTATATTTGAGAATCTATTTTTGGAGCTTAATGTCTATAATAGACTTTTAATTTTCTCAAGGTCGTTTGGTATTTTTACAAAACGAAAGAAGTTTAGCTCAAAAATTATCCAAGACAAGGTTCGAACCCACAACCTCGACCCGAGTCAAACCTCAACCGAACCCAGCCAACCAACTGGTCTGCGGTTGTTTTGTAATTAAGAAGGGAAGCGAATTTATTTAACCTATAGTTGGAACACTTAAAATAAATGGAAAAAAAGAATGCGCGGTTGAGGGATTGAAGCCGAGACCCTTCGATTCGGTTAAAAGCCGACTGACCAACTGGGCTAGCAGCCGGTGTTAATTAAGGAAAGAGTGAATAATACTTAAGCAGTAGTTAGATGATAAAAACCCTAGTTATAAGAAGAGGACCTAAGTTTCTCCCGTGACCTAAAAAAACTCTCGATTCCTCTCCTCTTCTCACGCGACGGTGCGACTCCTTCTCGGGCGAAACAACGGCAGCAAGCAAACATCCCTCCAGCGGCCGGCAAAGGCTTTTTCTGGCCGGTCCTCACCCGTACGGGGTCACCTCGACGAAGGGAGCTCAGGAACGCAAAGGATCGCCGAGTTTCCAGCTCCACCCGAAACCCTAGCAGCCTGTCATTCGGTTTGAATTCAAGAACGCTAGGTGAGTTGCTTACTCGCCTGTAGTAGGAGTAGCTATCGAGTTTTTGGTGTTTTCCTTGTGTTTTTATGGGTATGCCGTGAGAAAGGATTGAACTTTGAAATTCTACCGTGGGTTGAGGTTTCGGATTAGATTTGCAAGCTTCTTTTTCTTTCTTCCTTGCAATTCTACCGAGGCAATGAATCAGTTTATATAGTTTTGTTTTAAGTCTTCAGCAAGTTTAATTTGGTCTGTTTTGTGCTTGCTGGTTTAGTTGGACAGTGAAGAAGTTGAAACGGGAAAGAAGGAAAAAAATAAATAAATTAAATAGTCCTTTCTCTTGTTTGGTTAGGAATAAAGAATGAGGTTAATCAAAGTTCTCTTATTTGGTAAGTAACCTGAAAGAATAGGAGGTGGTCTGTAAAATTGTATAGATCTATGATTCCGCAAAGGAAATTTACAGTTTGTAGGTTTCGGTTTGTTCTTTTGATACTTGCTTCCATGAAACTTAAGAATTCTCATGATGTTGTTTGGGTATTTGATCTACCATTATGTTTCATCTTTTACTGTTATATAGAACGTATGCCTTTGCCTGCGTGTTGGCACTACTTTCTCAGACTTTGAATCTTGTTATCTAGCTCAATTGGATCGGATATACCTCTTATAAGTTATAGTCTTTCACTGGACAGCTATCTAAAGTGCTCACCTCTTTAGTACCCTTTCATCACATATGACATTGGCAGCAAACTTACTTGTTTTACTCAAATGACATTGGTGTAAGACAGGGAGGTCATGAGTTTTCTTCTTGTAACCACAGAACCCTCTCCTTTGCGTTTTTGCCTTGGTCCTAGCGAAAGTAACCATTCCACTATGTTTGTCACAGTCAAGTTACAAGTTTAAGATTCAATATTTATACTGCGATAGGATCTTCAGAATTTAATAGATTCCCTTATGAAAATAGGTTAAGTGTTAGGCATGTTCTGTTTTCATTTACCTTAGCTGAGCATGTTTGGTTTTCATTTACCTTAGCTGAGCATGTTTGGTTTTCATTTTTCTTTAGCTGAGCATGAGCAGTGTTAGATCCTATTTTTATGCCTTTCTTATGGATTTGAGCATGAGCAGTTCTCTTTATTTTGTTGTATGCGAGCATGATTAGTTCTTTGCTTTGCTGTTTGCGAATATAAGCAGTCTTCCTTGTTTTGCTATTAGACTTTATTCATGCACTGTAGTTGTAGAATTGAATAAGCATTTTATTGAGCTTAAGTGCAGATTTTTATAAGTAAGCTATAAGAAAGAGAGACCAAGGTCTTAATAGGATCCCTAAGTTTAAGAATTGGGATCAGCAGCACACCATGTGCTCAAAGAAATGCCAAGGCATCTTATTATAAGAATATTAAAAGAAAATAAGTATTTTACTTTTTAATGGCATGTACCGGACACAAGGTCCATTGGGTGGGCTCCTAGATCACCCCTAGGCACAAGATCGCCTAGAAGTACCTTAGTAGTTTCGGGATTAGCTACCTCGACTCTTATTAAGGATGCGCGTAAATTGGTACAATGTTGGGCCCAAGAGAAGTTTATTATTATTTTGAAGTATAAAAGTATTAAAGTATAAGTATTAAACAAGTGAAACAAGCTTCACATATGTTTAGAATCAGTAAGTTTAGTTCTTCTGATTTCTAGCATGCAGTATTTCAGTTAGTATGATTCCTTTATTGGTTTATGAGCATGATTAGCTATACATGTGTAGTATTTCAGTTAGTATGATTCCTTTATTGGTTTATGAGCATGATTAGCTATACATGTTTAGTATTTCAGTTAGTATGATTCCTTTATTGGATTATGAGCATGATTAGCTATACATGTTTAGTATTTCAGTTAGTATGATTCCTTTGCTATTTATGAGCATGAGTAGCTTTACATGTTAGCATTCAGTTTTAGCATGTTTTTATTTATATACATGCATATCGAGTTTTTGTGAGTTAGATAGCGCTCACTAAGCTTTATGCTTATAGTTTGCATTTCCTCCTACTGCAAATAAAGGAAAAGCTAAGATATGAAAGGGAGGCGACAGGGTGGTGGTGGTGATGAAGGTGTGTGATGACTGGACTATGGAGAGATCCAGAGTTTGCTAGCAAACCTTCAGGACCTATCTTTTTAGAGTTTATGTTTTAGTTCTCTTCTTAAATACTATTATGAAGTTTTGGTGAGATTGTGATTGAGTTTGATTTGTATTTGTAGCTTATCATGTCCTACTCTTGGAGTTATGTTTAGCTCTTATTGCTAGACTAGTTTTCGTTGATTATAGTGTGATTTTATTTCTGCGTGGTTGTGAAAAATGTGTTCCAGCCGCCTATGGCTGTGTATATATTGTTTGTACTATTGATTTGGTGACCGGTACAGGGGAGACTCTGTCGAAATTTTTCGGTAGGGTTTCCATGTGGTTTTTAATCATACCGGTTAAGTAGAGTTAGTAGTTAAGTAACGGTCACTCTTAGAGAGTAGTAGTAGTAAGAAGGGTGGTTGTTACAACTTTCACCTAGCTTCACTCACTAGGATTTCCTTTTGCCTAGCTTCACTCACTAGGTCTTCCCATCTGCCTGGCTTCACTCACAAGGACTTTCACCTAGCTTCACTCACTAGGATTTCCCAGTCAAGTATCCGGTCAACCTTGACCTACTTGACTCTCCATCACAATCTCCACACATGAACAATTGCACCTGCAATCTCCATGTGTTGTCTACATGTATCGTCAACATGTATTGTCAAACCATCAAAACATAAACATTGAGACTTGAGCTTGACCCACTTCAAGCTCAGTCAAACTAGGTCAACCTTGACCTGGGAAATGTTGCACTAACAATCTCCCAACAATCTCCCCCTTTTTGATGTTTGACAATACCTTCTTTAAGTTAGGCTGATCCTATAGCCTCAACCTTCTTCATGCTACTAGGTAATGAAGACATAAGTTAAACCCTACATTCTCCCACTAAGAGGGCAAACTCCCTCTTAGATAATGAAGGCCTAACTTAAACCCTTCATTCTCCCCCTATTAGCACACATCACAAACATACCCATCTTTGGGCACACATCAAAAAGAAACTCTCCCCCTGAAGAGTTGCTCATCGTTGTTCACAACTTCACTCGTTGTGATCAACACAATAATGAAGGTCCCATACCCTTCATTATCATTAACCCTACATTCTCCCCCAATGTAGACAAATGCCCATCCTTGAGCATTTTTAACTTAAACAATGAAGATATCCACTCTCCATTGTAATCCAATGCTCAACCTTGAGCATCTTCACTACAGAATAACCCAAATGAAGGTCCTATACCTTTCATTTGTATCGAATGCTCATCCATGAGCAAACACAACTTGAACCACTTGAACAATGAGGATATCCACTTCCCATTAAAGTTCAAACGCTCAACCTTGAGCATGGTCCTAAAAGAAGGTTAATCACCTTCCAAGGTTCATGAAAATTTGGTTTTCAAGTCATTAAAGAGTACCTCCTCCTAAAGACATGGTGGTAACTTCTATCATTGCACCAACAAAGGCTTGGAATCCCTAAACCTTTAGGAAACCCAAATTTAGAAGTTTTGAGGTTCAAAAGTTCAAAATTTGAAGCAAACCTCAACCTAAACTTTAATTTAGTCTTCCTCAACCATTCCATCCTTGTTTTCAACATGAAAACACCCTTTTTATGTATACAAATGTATTTTGAGGGGTTAGGAAAGGTTACCTATGTTAGGACCTTCGGACGCGGCTAGAGAGGGGGGGTGTGAATAGCCGACCCCAAATTCACGTTTCTTCCTACAATTTTAGTTAGCGCAGCGGAAATAAAAGATAGAAACGAAATAGGAGAATATCAAACCTCAAACGCGACGATATAACGAGGTTCGGAGATGATACTCCTACTCCTCGGCGTGTCCGTAAGGTGGACGAATCCTATCAATCCGTCGGTGGATGAGACCCCGGAAAACCGGCTAATAAAAACTCCTTCAGGGTGGAGAAACTTCACCACAATCTCTCTTGCAACAGCAAGATCGGAGTACAAAGATAAAGCAAGAAGCCAAGAACAATATGAATGTAAAAACACTAGTTTGCTTGCCTTCTCGTCGACTGGTGATGAAGCAACCACTTCAAGGATGCCAACAACAGCAGCAACTGATCAGTTGGAGACCAGCCGAGGGAAGCTCACACGAAGCTTCAGCAGTGGAGAGCTCAGCAAAGCTCAGATCGCAGGAGCAAGAAGAAGTCAGCTCCTCTATAGAGGCCCTCCACCTCTTGATTTATATGAACCTGCGAAGAAGAAGACACAGACACAGAAATCTAGCCATTGTGACTCAACGGCTAGACCTGGACCGATCAGGCTCCACCCTGATTGATCCAGGACGGATCTGATCGGTCAGGGGACCGATCAGGCCCTAGGCTG
This sequence comes from Zingiber officinale, assembly GCF_018446385.1. NCBI lineage: Eukaryota > Viridiplantae > Streptophyta > Magnoliopsida > Zingiberales > Zingiberaceae > Zingiber > Zingiber officinale. The sequence continues at coordinate 48,058,904 of NC_056003.1, read as the reverse complement.
ATCGGTCCCCAGACCGATCCCAACTCTCACAGAGAGTTGGTTGCAGAGCCCTGATCGGTCTGTGGACCGATTAGGCCATAGGTGGATCGGTCCACAGACTGATCCCTCCTATTCCTTCTCCCAATCTGTTTGGTTACTGATCGGTCACCAGACCGATCAAATGACCCACAGTGAGAATCAGTGTATCACTAGATAGGTCAGCAGACCGATCCAGATACCTATAGTATCACTGGATCGGTCAGCAGACCGATCCAATATCCCAGCCTTAAACCTAAAGCCTTCCTGATCTAGAGAACGAGCTACCGAGCCCTCTCTGACCTAGTCCGGAGAACGAGCTACCGAGCCCTCTCCGACATCCACGTCCGATCCAGAGAACGAGCTACCGAGCCCTCTCTGACCTAGTCTAGAGAACGAGCTACCGAGCCCTCTCCGACTTCCACGTCCGATCCAGAGAACGAGCTACCGAGCCCTTTCGGACCTAGTCCGGAGAACGAGCTACCGAGCCCTCTCCGACTTCGTCCGGTCCAGAGAATGAGCTACCGAGTCCTCTCTGACCTAGTCCGGAGAACGAGCTACCGAGCCCTCTCCGACTCTATCCAGTCCAGAGAACGAGCTACCGAGCCCTCTCTGACCTAGTCCGGAGAACGAGCTACCGAGCCCTCTCTAACCTAGTCCGGAGAACGAGCTACCGAGCCCTCTCCGACTCTATCCAGTCCAGAGAATGAGCTACCGAGCCCTCTCCGACTCTATCCAGTCCAGAGAACGAGCTACCGAGCCCTCTCTGACCTAGTCCGGAGAACGAGCTATCGAGCCCTCTCCGACTCCATCTAGTCCAGAGAACGAGCTACCGAGCCCTCTCCGACCTCCCATGCCAAGCTTCCATACTTGGAATTTTCCCCGTGCCAAGCTCCCTGCTTGGACTTTTCCCTTGCCAAGCTCCCTGCTTGGACTTTTCCGTGCCAAGTCTCCATACTTGGACTTTTCCCGAATCATGTCAACTCAAGTCGGGTCAACCAGGTCAACATTGACCAAAGGTTGCACCCACAATCCCCCAAGTTCCTATTCTTGTCAAACATCAAAATACAACTTCTCTATTCTTGTCAAACATCAAAATATACCTCGAGTCAGGTCAACTCAAGTCGGGTCACCCAGGTCAACCTTGACCTAAGGTTGCACCAACAATCTCCCCCTTTTTCATGTTTGACAAAAACCATAATCAAGTTAGGTTAACCCGATTACCTAACTTAGGTTTTCCAATAGTTCTCCAATGTTCTTCCTTGAACATTCTCTGAACATTCTCCCCAAACTCTAATGTTCTTCTTGAACATTCTCTGGACATTCTCCCCCTTTTTGACACACATCAAAAAGAGTGAATCAAGGTCAAGATTTTCTTCCTAATGAAAGTCTCATACCTTTCATTGAAACCCTTAATTTCCCCCTTGATACTAAAATCAACAATCAACTTAGTGATAATCACTTATAAAAAAAAACTTGACGAGCAAAAATTCCCCCTAAAAGTCAACTCCCCCTTGACCATTAGGTAAAACTCCCCCTAAAGGTCAACTCCTCCTTGACCATTGCACCAACAATGTTTTGGAGAGTTTCAACCCTTTAGAAATCTAAAGCACCAACTTCCATAGCTGAAATTTCAGACAACAGTCGAAAATCAGCATTTTGGCACGCTCTGATCGGTCACCAGACCGATCAGGCCTCCACTGGATCGGTCACCAGACCGATCCACACTGCCCTGGATCGGTGACCGATCCAGACTTCCCTGGACCGATCAGAATCTTCTCTGATCGGTCCACAATTCTCTGATAAGAATTTCTGATTTTTCTCCCGAAATTCAGAAACCCCTAAAAAATTACAGAAAATTCCAAAAATTATAAAATTTTGAGGATACATTCCTCATAACATATATTATCATGAAAAAATAGTTTTCTATGAAAATAACTCCCATTTTTAAATCTTGATACAAAGTTCGAAAGACTTTGAAATAGCTCAAGGTTAATCCATCTTTGTATCAACTTGCTCAATGATGAATGCTATCACTAGAAAAGCTTCATCAAGGTTTTTCAAATCAATTTTGAAATGATTTTAAACCATTCAATTTAGGACCACAATCTTAGGGCTACATGACTTGTACGCAAGTTTTTCCTATGATCCTCAATTTTGAATTAGGCTCATCTAGGTACAAGAACTATGCACCTTCATCCTAACTCATCATCCTAATATCTCACACACATCTAAGGTGTATCAAACACATCCAAGTCAATTTTGATGTGAGATATGGGTTTAGGTCATCTTAAGCTAAGTTCTCATGCATTTTCTAAACAACAATTAGATCTCCATATCAAATTGTGTTTTTATCCTTAAATCAATTTAATTGATCATAAATGCAAGAGATGATGACATGACATAAAATAATATCATAAGTGGAAATATGTGCCAATGTCATGATGTCATGGCATAAAGTATGAAACTTAAATAAGGCATGACATATAACTAACCTAAGTATTATCATGACATTTCAAATGATAATAAGTTAAATATGATGTCATGACATGGCATATGACAAACAATGTATGGCAAATAACATATAAAGGTATAGAAAATACCTAATTATAGCCTTAGTTGTCATTTTTGATAATTTTGATCATTTTACCATAAATTCTATATTCCTAAGTGTAATAGACCTAAAATCATAAACTAAAGATTTTTAGATCACTATGTGCCAATTAGATTGACCCTAGAAGACTCCTCAAATGTGGTTGGCACATCCTAATCACCTTAGGAATAATTTTTAATTTCATTTTCAAGGCTTGATTACACCTTGGAAATTCCTAAAATGTCACCTTTTGCCATGAGTAGGTTAACTACCTATCCAATTAAGGTTGGCACACCCTAAACCATCTAGCGTGAAGGAATCACGCTCCTAGGAACCCAATACCTATTTGAGCTCATTGGGTTCACTAAATATTCACTAGGGATGACTTCCCTAGCAACCCTCCTAATGACCCTCCTAGGCTTTAAAGCCTTGGTCATTTGGGATTCATCAAGATCAACTCTAGGGGTGACTCCCCTTGTGACCTTGGTGATGGTCTTCTTAGCCCTAGGTCTTGTTCCATAATCGAATGGAACATTATGATAAGCGAGCTTGACCACTTGAGACTTAGGTTTGTGACCCAAACCTCTCATGTCCTTGGGCTTTGATTTTTGACCCTTAGACCCTAGAGTTGACTTCTCCAAATTCTTAAGAGCCTTTTCTAAAGTGTCAAGTCTTGACCTCAAGACTTGATTTTCCTTCTTTAATAGCTCAAGCTTTAATTTTCCATTTTTCTTTGAGGTATTCCTAGGCATATGTCTAGTTGTTTTGGGATTCCTATCTAGGTTTTCCTTAACCTTAGATGAGTTAACTCTAGGGTTGGCATTTCTAGCATTGTCCTTATCTAGGCTAACATGTTTGGCACCTAAGCACATGTATTGGTTTCTATGGTTATCATGCTTATCATTATTGACAATTACAATAAAACTACTAGCATGTGTCTTATTAGAATTGCAAGAATGTGCCTTAAAGGATACCTTAGGGTTTGCCTTAGCTCCCCCCATAGATGAGCTTGGTCTCTTGTCCTTGTGAGGTTGCCTCCCCCTTGGACATTGACTCCTATAATGTCCCCTTTGCTTGCATTGGAAGCACACCACGTGCTCCTTGCCCTTGCATATCGGGACTCCGGCTTCCTTGACTTTTGGTGCCGGTGGAGTCTTCCTAATCCTCTTTGGACATTTACTTTTGTAATGCTCATATTCCCTACATTCAAAGCACATTATATGTAATTTACTTGAAATTAAGTTGCTTGAGTTACCTAGGGTTGAGGATGGATATAAGCTCTCTCCTTCATCCCTTCCGGAGGTAGAGGCTTCTTCTTCTTGCTCCAGTATTGAAGAAGAACTCTCCTCCTCTTCTTCCTTAGATGTTGAGTAGCCCTCAACTTCTAATTCCATACCTCCATGATGTGAGCTACTTGGCTCACTTGACTCCTCTTCATGACTTGAATTGGAGCTCTCCTCATGGAACTTAGCCAAGTTGTTCCACAACTCCTTGGCATTGTTGTATCCACCTATCTTACACAAGATATCATTAGGTAATGAAAATTCAAAGATTTTCGTTACCTCGTCGTTGATTATGGATTGGTGGATTTGTTCCTTCGTCCACTTCTTCTTCTCGAGAGGTTCTCCTTCTTTATCCACCGGAGGAATAAAACCTACTTGTACACAATTCCAATTTACTAGGTTAGTCATAAGAAAATACTTCATTCTTACCTTCCAATACGCGAAGTCGTCGCGATCGTAGAAGGGTGGAATCGTGACGTCTTCTCCAAGTTGATCCATTCTCTAGCTCGTGCTCCCCCGGGTGTTAATCCGACGAAGAGCGACCTCGCTCTGATACCACTTGTTAGGACCTTCGGACGCGGCTAGAGAGGGGGGGTGTGAATAACCGACCCCAAATTTACGTTTCTTCCTACAATTTTAGTTAGCGCAGCGGAAATAAAAGATAGAAATGAAACGGGAGAATATCAAACCTCAAATGCGACGATATAACGAGGTTCGGAGATGATACTCCTACTCCTCGGCGTGTCCGTAAGGTGGACGAATCCTATCAATCCGTCGGTGGATGAGACCCCGGAAAACCGGCTAATAAAAACTCCTTCTGGGTGGAGAAACCTCGCCACAATCTCTCTTGCAACAGCAAGATCGGAGTACAAAGATAAAGCAAGAAGCCAAGAACAATATGAATGTAAAAACACTAGTTTGCTTGCCTTCTCGTCGACTGGTGATGAAGCAACCACTTCACGGATGCCAACAACAGCAGCAACTGATCAGTTGGAGTCCAGCCGAGGGAAGCTCACACGAAGCTTCAGCAGTGGAGAGCTCAACAAAGCTCAGATCGCAGGAGCAAGAAGAAGTCAGCTCCTCTGTAGAGGCCCTCCACCTCTTGATTTATATGAACCTGCGAAGAAGAAGACACAGACACAGAAATCTAGCCGTTGTGACTCAACGGCTAGACCTGGACCGATCAGGCTCCACCCTGATCGATCCAGGACGGATCTGATCGGTCAGGGGACCGATCAGGCCCTAGGCTGATCGGTCCCCAGACCGATCCCAACTCTCACAGAGAGTTGGTTGCAGAGCCCTGATCGGTCTGTGGACCGATCAGGCCATAGGTGGATCGGTCCACAGACCGATCCCTCCTATTCCTTCTCCCAATCTGTTTGGTTACTGATCGGTCACCAGACCGATCAGATGACCCACATTGAGAATCAGTGTATCACTGGATCGGTCAGCAGACTGATCCAGATACCCATAGTATCACTGGATCGGTCAGCAGACCGATCCAATTTCCCAGCCTTAAACCTAAAGCCTTCCTGATCTAGAGAACGAGCTACCGATCCCTCTCTGACCTAGTCCGGAGAACGAGCTACCGAGCCCTCTTCGACTTCCACGTCCGGTCCAGAGAACGAGCTACCGAGCCCTCTCTGACCTAGTCCAGAGAACGAGCTACCGAGCCCTCTCCGACTTCCACGTCCGATCCAGAGAACGATCTACCGAGCCCTCTCGGACCTAGTCCGGAGAACAAGCTACCGAGCCCTCTCCGACTTCGTCCGATCCAGAGAACGAGCTACCGAGCCCTCTCCGACTCTATCCAGTCCAGAGAATGAGATACCGAGCCCTCTCTGACCTAGTCCGGAGAACGAGCTACCGAGCCCTCTCTGACCTAGTCCGGAGAATGAGCTACCGAGCCCTCTCTGACCTAGTCCGGAGAACGAGCTACCGAGCCCTCTCCGACTCCATCCAGTCCAGAGAACGAGCTAACGAGCCCTCTCTGACTCTATCCAGTCCAGAGAACGAGCTACCGAGCCCTCTCTGATCTAGTCCAGAGAACGAACTACCAAGCACTCTCCGACTCCATCCAGTCCAGAGAACGAGCTACCGAGCCCTCTCCGACCTCCCATGCCAAGCTTCCATACTTGGACTTTTCCCCGTGCCAATCTCCCTGCTTGGACTTTTCCCGTGCCAAGCTCCCTGCTTGGACTTTTCCGTGCCAAGTCTCCATACTTGGACTTTTCCTGATTCAGGTCAACTCAAGTCGGGTCAACCAGGTCAACCTTGACCAAAGGTTGCACCCACAATCCCCCAAGTTCCTATTCTTGTCAAACATCAAAATACAACTTCTCTATTCTGTCAAACATCAAAATATACCTCGAGTCAGGTCAACTCGAGTCGGGTCACCCAGGTCAACCTTGACCTAAGGTTGCACCAACAACCTAGACTAAAATAGGTTCAATATGCTGAAAATAAGCTTTCCAAGCCAAAATCAGCATCTTGAATCGATTGGAGTTGGGTTCCAATCAATTGAACCATCTTGAATCGATCCACTAATCGATTCAGGAGGGCTGGATCGATCAGTGGATCGACCCAGAAGGCTTCTGTTCACGAGAAGCCTGCTCTCAATCGATCGCCCGATCGATTGAGATCCTTCAATCGATTGGGTGATCGATTGAAATCTGATAGTTGTTGAAATTTCATTTCAGTCAACTTCAGAAACCCCTAGAAAATTCTACAAAATTCCAAAAATCATGAAAATTTGTGTAGACATTATTTAGGGCATATAGTATCATGGAAAAATAGTTTTCTAAGAAAATACATCATATTTTCAAAGATTGACACAAACTTGAAAACTTGCAAAAACTTTAGTGTTTTCTTCAAGTTTGTGCTCAACTATTCAATGGTGATTACTATCAAAAGATAGCCTTCACCAAGGTTTTCCAAAAGTATTTTAAAATGATTTTCAAAACCAATATCCCACCATATTCCTTGGGCTTAATGCACATGACTTGTACATTAGCTTTCCCAATGATGGGAAAACACATAACTATGTGTTTTGATGAACTTAAAACTCAAAAGAATGCACTAAATCAACATCTTGAGTTTTGTTCATCATCCTAACATCTAACTTGTGTCTAATGTGCACTAAAACACATACAAGTCACCTTATAGGTCTTTGTGAGATGTAGATTTTGGTTTTGCCCTAATCTAGGGATCATGTATATTTATCTAGACATTTTTGAATTATAGACATCCACCAAGGATGTTACTTGTTGATAAATGTCATTTGTCCTTAATTTTTAAGAAATTAAAATTAATGCATGATATGTTATGGCATACATCAAAAAGAAATAATTTTCAAAAGAAAATTTTCTATAACTACATGATGTATGTTTGTCATGACATGATAGTTTTGTATATTTTTTTTTCATAATAAGTCATGAATGCAAAATACAAAACTAAATATGATGTCATGACATATAGGGAGCAAACAAAGCATGGCAAATTAGCATAAATAAAATACCTAGATTACCTATCTAAGTATCCTTAAACCTTAGCTAAGTTAAAAATTAAACCTAGATTGTCCTCTAAACGCTCCAAGAAAATTCCAAAACCTAAATTGGCATTTCTAATTCTCTTGATTAATTTATGCCAATTGAAATTAAGCATATTCCTCAAGTGTTGGCATATTTCATTTTTCCACAAGAGTAGCACTTTAAATTAAGGCTTAGATTTGCCTTAAAATACTTAAGAAAATACCAAAATCCCAACTTGGTATTTCTTACGTTTTTCCAAATTATGCCAATTAAGATTAAAATCAATATCTCTGGAATTAGACACATTTTACTCTTCCAAAGAGTAAATGATAAATCTATTTCATTTTCAAAGGTTAATAATAACCTTGAAAATGCTCTTTGAGTGTCAATTTCTTCAAAGTTGAGTTAACTACCCTTCTTCTTAGAATTGACACTCTCTAACCCATCTATGGGGTAGAGAAAATGCTCCTAGGAACCCAAAACCTATTGGTGCTCCTTGGATGCTCTAGGTATTCACTAGGGATAACGTCCCTAGATACCTTCCTAGTGACCTTGTTTGGCTTCTTAGAAGCCTTGGTCACATTTTCTAGGTCAATTTTAGGGATTTCTTCCCTTGTGACCTTCTTAGTGACTTTCTTAGACTTCTTAAAAGTCTTAGTCACATTTGTTGCAAAAATACTCTTAGAGATGACCTCCCTAGTATTTTTGGCTTGCCCACTAGACCTAGGGTTGGTTCTATAGTTATATGGAACCTTATGGTAAGAAATTACATCCTTCTTGGTTTTAGGTTTGTATGCCAAACCCATATGACCATTGGATGACTTTGATACTTCTAGACCTAGGTTTTGACTCTTGGACCCTTGTGTCATATTTGTGATTTTTCTAAGAGTCCTCTCTAATTTGTCAAGTCTTGACCTCAAGACTTGATTTTCCTTCCATAATTCTTCAACCTTAGGGTTTTCACTAAAACCTTGATTTTTCTTCTTCTTAGGCAAATACCTAGAATCCTTAGGGTTCTTGCCTAAATTCCTATCTACTTTTTCAAACCTAGGTTGAGAGGTTTTAGCATGAAAAGCTACATTATTTTCCTTAACTTTATCATGTCTCCTATTTTCATGGTAAATAGCATTAAAATGATAAAGATTAGAACTATCATGCTTTTTACCATAATTTAGAGGGGTAGGCTCAATAAAAGTTACCTTTCTTTTTACCTTGGAGGCTCCCCCTTGAATTGAGCTTCCTCCTTGAGCCTTGACCACCTTCTTCCCCTTAGGGCATTGACTTCGGTAATGCCCTTTTTATTGGCACAAGAAGCACACAATGTGCTCCTTGCTCTTCCTTGTTGTGGGGATGGTCTCCTTGGGCTTCTCTTTGCCCTTTAGTGTCACTTGGCCCTTCTTCTTGGCCAATTTGGGACACTTGCTCTTGTAGTGCCCATTCTCCCTACACTCAAAACATATAATATAATTTTTATTATTAATTGAAATGTTTATACCTTCATGTGTAGGAATGACACTTGCTCCTCCATTTGACTTGGAAGTAGAGGCTTCCACTTGATCCGAACTTGATACTCCTCCAATACATTTGTCTTGACTTGTGGAGGTGGAAGCTTCTTCATCCTCTTCTTCCTTTGACCCGGATGTGGATGCCTCTTCTTGCTCCGGGGTCAATGATGTACACTCCCCCTCAATCCTAGAGGTGGAGGCTTCATCATCTTGTACATGGAACAAGGAGTACGCTCCCTCCTTGTTCCCTTCATTGCATTTCCTCGAAGATGAAGCTTCTTCTTGGACTTATTCTTTGGAGGTTGAACACCTCTCAACTTTGGAGTCCTCCTCTTGGTCTTGCTCCAATGAGTCGCCCTCTTTGGATTCCTCTTGCTCTTGTACAGTGGAGGGGATCTCTTGTATTGTCGCCAATTTGCTCCAAAGCTCCTTGGCATCTTTGAATTCTCCAATTTTCCCAAGAATGTGGCTAGACAACAAATTGACCAAAAGCTTGGTCACTTTATCATTGGCCTCACATCTTTGGACTTGCTCCGGGCTCCATTTGCTCCTCTTGAGAACTTTTCCCTTTGAATTCGTTGGAGCTTTGAAGCCTTCCATTAGAGCAAACCATTGCTCTATCTCCACCATTAAGAAGTTTTCGATCCTTGATTTCCAAAGATCGAAACTTGTAGATGTGTACGGTGGAGCCACCCTTGTGTCAAAACCAAGTCCATCTTGGAATTGCATCTTGAAGTTGAGCTTCTTGAATTCTTTGACTTTGATGAATTTGCTCCAATTTCTTCACCCTCTAGCTTTGCTTGCTTTGTTTGCCCCTTCCGGCGATGATTCCGGTGAAGAGTGACCTCGCTCTGATACCAATTGTTGGGACCGAAATGTAGCAAGAGGGGGGGGGGGTGAATAGCTCGTCTCGTGCTAGGTGTGCTTCGTTGCTTGTTTCTTCAGAGATGTGCAGCGGAAATACAAGAAACAAAACAAACAACGCTAACAAGAAGGATTTACTTGGTATCCACCTCACAAGAGGTGACTAGTCCAAGGATCCACGCACACACACACACACACCTCCACTAATAAACACTCCTTTACGGTAACTACCGAAGGCGAAGAAGCCCTACAAGACTCTCAATACAAGAAGAAAGAAAAGGGCTGTAAAGAACAAGCAAAAGCTTACAATTAGTGCAGTAAAAGCCTTAACCCTAACTTCTCTTCTTCGCCTCTTGACTTGGACAAAACTTCCAAGAATCTTCAAGATCTGGCGTGGAGAGCTCTGTGGAGAAGATGTGGAGTCGCCTGAGATGAATCGTCGAAGTTCTAGAAGCTCTTCCGAAGGAATCGAGCGCCTGCAGTTAAATACGACGCAAACGGTCGGATCCCGATCGATTGGATTGCTCCCAATAGATCGGGGAGGCTTTGGATCGATCAACTGATCGATCCAGAGCGCCTCTGTGCTTTGGAAATTTGCCTGGATCGATCGGGTGATCGATCTAGGGCTTATCGCGACAAATCGCACCTTCCCAATTGATCCACTGATCGATTGGGACCTATGGATCGATCACCCGATCGATCCAGCAGGCTTCTGTGCGCTCGCGACTGCCTCCCAATCGATCCACTGATCGATTGGGACGAAGGCTCTCGCAGAGACTCCCCAATCGATCGGCCAATCGATTGGGCTCCAGCCAATCGATCGGCTGATCGATCCAGCTGCTGGTTTTTGCCCAAAACTAAGTCCCAAGCCCCCCAAACCAACATCTGGCAACCTTGACCTGTTGGTACATAAAACCTAGCATCTGGTCACCCTTGACCAGCTAGGACTCTCTCACAAAGTATCTGGTCAATCCCTTTGACTCACTTGGACTTTTCTCCTCGTGCCAAGTATCCGGTCAATCCCTTTGACCTACTTGGACTTTTCTTCTCGTGCCAAGTATCTGGTCAATCCCTTTGACCTACTTGGACTTTCACCAGATGTCTGGTCAACCTTGACCCATCTGGATTTCCCCGTGCCTGGCTTCACTCACCAGGACTTCCCTTCTGCCTAGCTTCACTCACTAGGACTTTCACCTGGCTTCACTCACCAGGATTTCCTTCTGTCTAGCTTCACTCACTAGGTCTTTCAATCTGCCTGGCTTCACTCACCAGGACTTTCACCTAGCTTCACTCACTAGGATTTCCTTTTGCCTAGCTTCACTCACTAGGTCTTCCCATCTGCCTGGCTTCACTCACCAGGACTTTCACCTAGCTTCACTCACTAGAATTTCCCAGTCAAGTATCCGGTCAACCTTGACCTACTTGACTCTCTATCACAATCTCCCACTCACCAGGACTTTCACCTAGCTTCACTCACTAGGATTTCCCAGTCAAGTATCCGGTCAACCTTGACCTACTTGACTCTTTATCACAATCTCCACACATGAACAATTGCACCTGTAATCTCCATGTGTTGTCTACATGTATCGTCAACATGTATTGTCAACATGTATTGTCAAACCATCAAAACATAAACATTGAGACTTGAGCTTGACCCACTTCAAGCTCAGTCAAACTAGGTCAACCTTGACCTGGGAAATGTTGCACCAACAATCTCTCAACAGAAAGTGCACAAGGACAATTTGTTGAGCCATATCCAGTCTACCAGAGTTCATATGGGTTCCAAGAAGTTTCAACATCTTCTTTTCCAAATTCTTTTCAACAAAACGATCCTCAGATGGATGAGCCAACATGGAAACTCAGGGAGATTATGCAACAAATGAGTGAGCATCAAGAGCAATAATTTTCAAGGATACAGAACATACAGATTCAGTTAAATCAAATTGCATCATCCATCAATCAACTGCAAGCACGAAATTCCAGTGGAGAGATGGAAAGTAGCGATTCTGTCAGGCCTGACCCTACTTCTATCACTTCACATGATTTTTCTAGTTTTTTTGTGATAATGATGTAATTATGCAAATTTCTGATCCTAATGATATTGTTGTTGAAGATGTTGTTAGTGATTCAGATTCCGAACATTTTTTTGAAGATTATTTAAGTGTAGGGGATTGCTTACTGGAAGCATTACCTCAAGAATCACCAAGAATTGAAGATGTAAGTGTAGGGACTTGTGCTATGGAGCCAAGCACCCAAGAATCACTACATGAAGTTGTACATTCACTTGAACCAGAACTTGAGCATTCACATGATGAAGAGGAGGTAACAATCACTACTCCATGTACCTTTCAAGAAGACAAGGTGAATATTTCTTGTGATTTATCAGAAAATTTCCTAAAGGTAGCATTCATTGATTTTATTAGATGTGATTCATTTCTTGATATATATTCTACCCACACTAATATTCTACTATTTTCTTTTTACCCCACATGTGTGTGGGAGGGATTGTCTTTTAATAATGTTGTAGGAGAATACAAGCTCCCAGAGTGAATGCTTGAACTGAACCGCCTCCGTCCTCCAGAAAAAGTTTTCAAAGGAAAAATGAAGAATAAAAAGGAACCGAGTGCAACCAAGGATACTCCATTTCCGGCGTGGATTCTACTTTTAAATCTTCTTCAACCACTGGAAAAAAGGGGAGTTTGTTCCAACCTAATCTTCTTTTGAATTTTAATTTATGCTTAATGCTTAGTCTTTTCTTTAATAAATCTTTTGAATACAAAGGTTGATTTCCTTATTGCATTTAGTTATGTTTACAATTGGTAATTTTTGTATTGCATTTGATTTTGAGTGTATATAAGAAAATGACACCCCTAGCAATTTTTCTATAACATGTTAGAAGTAGGGAATGTGAGCTATATTTGAGAATCTATTTTTGGAGCTTAATGTCTATAATAGACTTTTAATTTTCTCAAGGTTTCTACTTAATAATGGACACTTGATTGGTAAATTGGATTGATACTTTTTCATGCCTAGTGAGGATGAGCCTTAATTGAGTGATGCACTTGTGTTATTACACTCTAGAACTTGCTTTGATTCTTTCAAAACCACAATCCAATGGATTAAATCATGTTTATGAAGGTAAATCTAGTTATTTCTTTCTTCCACACAAATTCTTGCTATTCTTCTTGATAATCATCATATCAATTTATGTCTTCTCATTTGTAAATTTTGTGGATGTGGATACATGGTTTGTTATATGGTGGATATTTTGGCCAAGATGGATAAAGTTGAAGTGTGGGGGAAGAATGGAATGAACTTTGAGTTTAGTTTGCTTCCATAGGATTGTTGCTTCAAGGAATTCAGAAAATATTTCACTTTGTATCAAGAGTGTATCAATCTTTCGTCACCAGCCTTTAAAATCATTGGGAATTAAAGTGAAACTATTGTATTCTCATGAGAAAATGTTGTTTACTTCTTTTTCATCTCTTCACAAACATGCTGGACAGATTCTGTAATTATCAAGTTGCTTAAAACAGTGAAGAAAATTTGAAAATATTGAATCTGAATATTTTGAATTTGCTGGATCTGGGCAGTGCAGAGGGAATGAATTGCTGAACTTTGATGAATTCTGGAGGCTATTGTTTGAAGTGTGGTTTTAGAAATTATTTGAAATGTGAGGTGTTAATGACATATGTCATTAAGAGATCTTGAAATATCTCTGAAAAAAATTGTAACAGAACTCTGAAATGTAGAAATCTGTAGAGTCTAGTGCAAATTCTGTACAAATTATGGAAAATGATGTATAGCAAGCTTAAGTTGCTCAAATCCGGAAATCTTTGGAGGATGATTTGATAGGCATCTTAAGAGGCCAGATGTAAAGAAATTGGAATTTTTGGATATTAAATAATCACTAGTTGGTAAAATTCAGAAACTGTGCTGAAAATTCAAAAAATCTGCACCTTGTTGTGATAACTAGAATTAAAAGCTATCTATTCACTGAAAACCTGGAAGCTAGCTATTTTTAGAGTGTTGATAAAACAGTGACATAAGCTGAAAACTGGAAGTTGAAAATAGAACTGAATCTGCCCATTCTGCAGTTGGGTTAGATTGTTGAATCTGCAGTCATTGAGGTATAATTCAAGATGAATTTGGTTAGGACTTGCTGAGGATTAAATGCGAAAGGATAGCTACACAAATAGAGGATGTAAAAATGATGGAAAAGTAGCTGAAACTCATTAGCACAGGAAGTTGATTCTGATTTCAAGAAGACAAATTTGGGTTAAGTTTCCTTGATATTTCTGATTAGTAATTAATGGAACTCAAAGTCTTTTGACTCAATACCAAATGAACTATCTTCTTAAGCTTAGAAAATTGCAAAGATACTAAGTTCAGGTTTAATTTGAAATTTTAGAAAAAGTTGAAGTTTAGTGGATCACTTGTTGAGTTTCATTGCTCGAGACGAGCAAAGATCTAAGTGTGGGGGAAGTTTTGGATTTTATTTTCACAAATTAATTGAAAGTTTTGTATCTTGTGTGCTGAAACTGAAATTGTAAGTGCTGAAGTGTAACTGAAATTCAATTGTAAGCTGTTTTTGGATCTGAAACTGGGAACAAGTTCAAGAAGCTGTAATTTTGAGTTGTAAATTGAGAAAGGAAATGGAGAAGGTGTTGACAGTGACATTTGAAATTGAACAGCTAGTAAACAGAATTGATTAACATAAGGTGTAGGTTTTGTGCCAAGAAATTGGAGAGTGCTAGAATTGAATTGAAGATGATACACTCTAACATATGTGCAATATGAGGCAATTTTTTTTTTAGTTGTCAGATTGAAAGTGGCATAAGTTGGTGATCTGGAAAATTTCTGAAGATTGAGTCTGACACAATCTGTGAAGGCACGTTTTAGTCCAGATTCATGAAATACATAGATCAATTCCATTTTAGAAGCCTTGTAGACATTGAAAGTGGTATTTTAATGATTCTGTTAAGCTGAATCAGTAGCACAAAGTGTTGGAAACCAAAATTCAGTACCTGCAACTCCTGGAATCAACTTCTAAAACTTAGTCTAGAAATTCTAAATCTATTTTTGATGATTCTATTGGATCGAGAAGTGTTAAAGGGGGGGAGGGTGAATAGCGCTCGTGGCTATTTTAAACGATTTAGAAACAGAGTCAGAATACGCAGCGGAATTAAGTAAAGAAAAAAGGAACACATGCAAACACATGTTGTTTACTTGGTTCGGAGCCTGTGATGACTCCTACTCCAAGGCCCGCGATCGTTGATCACTTTCTGTGGGCAACACCTATAAGCTCGAATAACGGTTATAGAATTATTACAATCTATTAAACTGAAAGAGTATACCGACAACAAGAATGAGCAATTTTGAAGCTTCGGGTCGTTGGGATCTCGTTGCAGCACTTCGGGATCGTCTTGTTGGTAGCTTGTAGCAGAAAGATCGCTTGCAGGAAGATATGCTAGAGTGCTGCTCGAGACATCCTTATAAAGAGTGTTCAAGGCGCCTCCATTAAGCTCCAAGGCGCCTCCATTAAGCTCCAAGGCGCCTCCAACCCAAGGTTTTATCCCAACTTAGCCGCTGTCGATCAGGCTTTAACCGCTGCTCGTTATCCACCTGAAGGTGCCTTCAAGCTGCGGTCCAAGTCGCCTTCAGTCCCCATGAAGGCGCCTCCAGCTCCTTCTCGCAGACAACCTCCACCTTGTACCTGAGGCGCCTCCAAGCTCCATGGAGGCGCCTCGGGTACTGTTCATCCGAGGTGAAGTGTGCTCTTTTATCCCTGCACAATGTGTTAGTCCACAAAATACACATATACCCTGCAAGACAAGGTTAGCAAATATAAATATGATAAGAAAGGTGTTTGACAGTCTCTGGATTGTCCGGGTCTGACTTCAGATTTCCAACTGAAAACCCTAGGTCGACCCGACGCCTACTGTTCCCTCTGCGGGGAACACATCCTCACCTACTCCACTCAGGAGAGTTACCTGTTGCCAGTGCGATCCTCCAAATCGACTGGACTTTTGCTCAGCGCTCGATGCTTCCGGACTTTCTACTGGACACTCGCTCCCCGACCCGTCCAGTCTTCCACCTGGTTCGCGACACCAGAACTTTCCACCTAGGGTTACCACCCCCTAGGAATTTTTCCTGAAGCCCTCAACCCACCAAGACTTTCCGCATAGGGTTTCCACCCCCTATGACCTAGGGTTACCACCCCCTAGGGTTTTCCACCTGCCTAACCTCAGTTAGGACTTTTGCCTAAGTATACTTAGGACTTTCCTGCAAGCTCATTCAAACTGTTAGATCACAACATAACCTTAACTTTGAATCCTTTGCCATTATCAAAACACTGGTTCGATCGTCGGATGCTTCCCGCACCAACAATCTCCCCCTTTTTGATTATGGCAACTTAAATTCAAAGTTAAATAAAACAGGCATAAGTAAACAAATGTATCAATAAACATAAGCAATATTTTTAAGTAAAAAGGTCAAGTAAGAACGTAAGCAAGCTAAATGTTTAAGGCTCCCCCTTAATAAGAGCTCTCCTTTTCTTATCCTTAATTTGAATTTGTCCTACTCTCCCCCTTTGCCATATATCAAAAAACTTTTGTAGGGAAAAGACAAGATGGAAGGACTATGTTTTTTAAAACCAATAAATTACGTTTTCAAAAAAGTTACATTTTTTTAAAACAACTTGTAAGTGAAATTTTCTAAGTAAAAACTTGTTTTTGAAGTAACCAAATTAAAGCAGAAGAAATATTTTAAACACGAAGTTGGTTTTAAGAAAAGTTTAGTAATTTAGCTAAAAAAAATTTTCTTTGAACCGAAAGATAGCTAAATTGACATTTCTTTACTTTTGAACAACTCCTTTTACTTAGCCAAAATTTGTGCAAATTGAGGTTAAATTTTAAAAAATTAAAACGAACAATTTTCGAGAAGCATGTTTTGAAAATAGTAAGTTTAAGTTTTGCAATTAAAAATGACTTAGTTGGTTTCGAAAGGCTTTGTTGAAAAATTTTTCGTTAAAATTTTTAAAGCCTTTTAAAAGACATTAATTTCGAAAAGCTTTTCGAATAATTTTTAAAAGCGTAAAAAAAATAAACTGAGACTTTTTGTAAAATGCTTGAACAGAATATTTTAGAAAATAGTTAGTTAAGTTAATTTTGAAGACGACTATAGAAGTCATAAAATATTTAGACGAATAAAGAATTTTAAATTAAAGGCAAAGGAGGAGCAATTATTTAAGAACCTAATGTCCAAGCATGAGTTAAGTTAAATGGATTTCAAATTAACCAATTTTGTTTAGTGAGGTATCAGCGCCCTAAAGTGCAAGCATGAGTCAACTTGAAATTTTAATATCCTTAATCAACTGTCTAACCTTTAGCTACTGGTTGAATACCTAGAAGGCAACAGTTTTCACTTGGTTAGTCAAGTTAAGTTCAAAATCCAGTTAGGTATGATTAGGGCTGGATAACTTAACTTGATTACTGTAATGTTGGTTTTTAATGCCCAGACTCACTATGATGCACAGAAATAAGCATTCTGGAGTCTAGGCTGTACCCTATGCATCTCACGCCGTTCTAAGTTTCTTTCAAACACGAACAAGTTATGCCTAGTGTGTTTGTGAGATGCTCTGGCCGAAACTAGGGGAACATGATTTCTAGGGGGAAGATCCTAGGCTGAGTCCAAATTTTGAAAAACTAATAAGATTGGGATTTTGAAAACATTATTTTTCCTAAAATTTTAAAAGATAATTTTAAGATTAAGCAATTTTAAACACCAAAAAAAATTTAAAAATTAGATGTAAGAAATTGGTTTGAAAATCAAGATCTATTCTACCTAACACATTCCTATTTGTCTTCTAAGTGCACTGAACTCGAGTTTAGGTAAGGGTTTATGAATATGTCAGCTAGGTTTGATTTGGACTCAACATAGTTAAGTATAATTTCACCTCTAGCTATATGATCCCTTACAAAATGGTGTTTTACCTCTATGTGTTTCGTCCTAGAGTGGTGAATTGGATTTTTGGTCAGATTAATTGAACTTATATTATCAATTAAAATTTTTATTTTTTTATATTCTAATTGATAGTCTTTTAGTGTATGCATCATCCACAAAAGTTGAGAAGCACATTCTCCTAGGGCTATGTATTCAGCTTCAGTAGTGGATAAAGCAACGCAGTGTTGCTTTCTGCTTGACCAACTTACTAGGCACTTACGTAGAATTTGACAGCTACCACTTGTATTTTTTCTATCTAGTTTACACCCAGCATAGTCTGAATCAGAATAGTCAAAAAGGTCAAAGGTGCAAGTTCTAGGGTACCAGAGTCCTACATTTATGGTGCCCTTAATGTACCTTAGTATTCTTTTAGCATATGTTAAATGTGACTCTTTTGCACAGAACTGGTATCTTGCGCACATACCTACTGCAAATAGTATATCAGGTTGACTTGCAGTTAGGCAGAGTAAGCTACCTATTACACTTCTATAGTGTTTTGGATCTACTAGTTTTCCTTCAGGGTCAGAATCAATGTTGATATTAGTTGCCATTGGTGTATTTATAATTTTTGAATTTGTCATACCAAATTTTTTAATTAGTTCCTTAGCATTTTTAGTTTGATAAATATAGATTCCATCTTTGGTTTGTTTAATTTGTAAGCCTAAGAAAAAATTGAGTTCCCCAACTAAACTCATTTCAAATTCATTTTCCATTAATTTAACAAATTCTTTTAAAAGTTTAGTATTGGTTGAGCCAAAAATTATATCATCAACATAGATTTGAGCTATGAAGATGTCTTTCTCTAAGGTTTTGACAAATAAGGTCTGATCTATTTGACCTTGGTTAAAGCCCTTGGATATTAGGTAATTAGATAACCGTTCATACCATGCCCTGGGTGCTTGTTTTAGGCTATATAAGGCCTTTTTTAGTCTGAATACATGGTTTGATTTGTCTAAGTCCTCAAATCCTGGGGGTTGGCTTACATATACCTCTTCCTTAATGAACCCATTTAAGAAGGCTGACTTGACATCCATTTGGTATAACCTAAATCCTTTATGTGATGCATAGGCCAGCAGCATCCTAATGGATTCAAGTCTAGCTACTGGTGCATAAGTTTCGTCATAATCTAATCCTTCAACCTGGCTAAACCCTTTGGCTACTAGTCTGGCCTTATTTCTTACTATATCACCCTGATTATCCAATTTGTTTCTAAATACCCATTTGGTGTCAATTATGGACTTATCTAAGGGTTTAGGTACAAGTTCCCAGACTTGGTTTCTATCAAATTGTGCTAACTCTTCCTGCATAGCAATGATCCAGTCTGGGTCAGGTAGAGCTTCTTCTATAGTCTTAGGCTCAATTTTGGAAATAAGTGCAATCTGACTCAGGTTTCTATAAGAAGCTCTAGTTCTAACTCCTAGGTTTAGGTCACCCAAAATTTGGTCAGGTGGGTGAGAAATACTTATTCTAGTTGGTCTTATACTTGAGTCAGCAGTTGGTTCCTCTGGTCTAGTGTTAGGCTGAATTTCTTCATCTTCTATAATTCTTGGGTTAATGTCAACATTTTCATTTATATTAGGTAGGTTATTTTCTTCATCAAAGATTACATTAGTTGTTTCTTCAACTTTTAGGGTATTTTGGTTATAGACTCTATAAGCCCTACTGGTTGTGGAGTACCCTAAGAATATTCCTTGGACTGATTTGGGTGTAAATTTTCCTAAGTAATCTTTGGTGTTTAAAATGTGAACTTTACATCCAAATACTTTTAAATAGTTTAAGTTAAGAATTTTATTAAAGTATATTTCATACAGGGTTTTATTGTGTAATTTGTTGATTAGAATTCTATTTTGAATGTAGTTTGCTGTATTTATTGCTTCGGCCCAGAATTGATGATTTAAGTCATACTCGTTTAACATGGTTCTAGCTGCCTCTTGTAGGATTCTATTTTTCCGTTCCACTAGACCATTCTGTTGGGGGGTTCTAGGACATGAAAATTCATGTTTGTATCCATCAATTTTACAAAATTGGGTAAACCTATGATTTTCAAATTCACGCCCATGATCACTCCTTATTCTTTTAATTTTGGTATCTTTTTCATTTTCTATTAACTTACAAAAATTATTAAAAGCTTCAAAGATTTCATCTTTTGTTTTTAGAAATTTTACCCAAGTGTACCTGAAGTAATCATCAATTATTACTAAGCAGTACTAATTCTTGCTTAGTGACTTGGCTCCATGTGAGTCAAATAGGTCTAAATGTAGGAGCTCAAGTAAGAAGTCAGTTCTATCTCGGTTGGTTGACTTGTGAGTTGATTTGGTTTGCTTACCTTGTTGGCAAGCCTGGCAAATTATATTTTCTAGGTTCTTTAATTTGGGTAGCCCTCTAACTAAGCCATTTTGACTCATTTTTTAAATAAGTTTGACATGGGTGTGACCCAGTCTTCTGTGCCACAGGTTGGTTTCCTCTTGTTGTGTCAAAAGACACTTTATTGAGGATATGGGCAGGTCAATTGTGTAAATATTATTTTTCCTAAGTCCCTTAAGTATGACTTCGGGGTTATCAATATTTTTAACTAAACACCCAGAATTATTAAAAATAACTAAGTAGGCACTATCACACAATTGACTTATACTCAGTAAATTAAAGTTAAAATTTTCAACTAATAAAACGTTTCGAATAATAAAATCGGAATTAAGTTCGATATTACCTTTTCCGATTACCTTAAGTTTACCGTTGTTGTCGAATGCAACTAATCCTAGGTTCTTGTATTTGAGATTTGTGAACTTCAACCTATCTCCAGTCATATGTCTGGAGCATCCACTATCCAACATCAATTGATCCAATTCCTACACATAAGGAATTTGAATTGGATTCTTTTTAATGGATCAAAAGAGAGTTTGATTGAAATAAGCTCCTTAATTTTCCATCTCACCCAATCTAGGTTTTAGTGATCAGTTATTCCTATGGGTGATTGTAAGATGGTTGAATAATTAAGTTAATTAATTTTGAAAAAAATTTAGTTTACTTAATTTTGAAAAATATTAAGTTAATTAAATTGGAAAAGTATTACGGTAATTAAATTTTGAAAAAATATTAAATTTGATAAATATTAAGTTAATTAAATTTGATTTAATTTAAAGTTAATTAAATTTGAAAAATATTAAGTTAATTAAATTTTGAAAAGTATTAAGTTAAATAAATTTGAAAAATATTAATTTAATTAAATGTTGAAAAATATTAAGTTAATTAAATTTTGAAAAATATTAAGTTAATGAAATTTTGAAAAATATTAAGTTAATTAAATTTTGAAAGATATTTAAGTTAATTAAATTTGAAAAATATTAAGTTAATTAAATTTTGAAAGATATTTAAGTTAATTAAATTTAAAAAATATTAAGTTAATTAAATTTTGAAAGATATTTAAGTTAATTAAATTTGAAAAATATTAAGTTAATTAAATTTTGAAAGATATTTAAGTTAATTAAATTTAAAAAATATTAAGTTAATTAAATTTGAAAAATATTACGTTAATTAAATTTTGAAAAATATTAAGTTAATTAAATTTGATTAATATTACGTTAATTAAATTTGAAAAATATTTAAGTTAATTAAACTTGATTTAATTTTTATTTTTATTTTTATTTTTATTTTATTATAATTCAATTTTAATTTAAATTTAATTTAATTTAAATTTAAATTTAATAATTTAATTTAATTTAATTTAATTTAATTATTTAAATTTAAATTTAATAATTTAATTTAATTTAATTTAAATTTAAATTTAATAATTTAATTTAATTTTAATTTAATTTAATTTTAATTTAATAATTTGATTTAATATTAATTTAATTTTTTATTTTTAATTTAAATTTAGTAATTTGATTTAATTTTAATTTAATTTAATTTTAAGTTAATTTAATTTTAAGTTTATTTAATTTAAATTTAATTCAGTTTTTAATTTTAATTTTAATTTTAATTCTTAATCATCTCATCCAATCTAGATTTTTCAAACAGGGAATCATATAATTTTGTGAGATGAATTAGGTTCAATTTTAGGGTTTTGGTTTAACTTTGTGTTAGATTCAGGTTTAGCTTTGGACTCAACAAATAGGCATTTTTTGGATAAACTTCTAGGCTATGGTGAGTCACCTGGATATCATTAAAGTAACCATGCCTTCGAGATTTTCCAAATAGTCCTATCCACTGAACTTAGTACAAAACTTGGTCTAACTAGTTAGGATCCATAAAGGTAGTTTCGATCAGTTCCCCTTAGCCAAATGCACTAGGTCGAAGCTATATCTTCCTAGACATGCATAGACTAAGCTTTCCTAACGTACTATCATCCAATACTTCACCAGTATCGTGGGTCAAGTTAAACTTAGCCCTTTTTATTCTAGCCCTATTTACTCTGCCGGGTAGGTTGTATTTGGTTACCCTGTCGGGTAGATTCCTTTTGAAGGTGCAAGCTATTCTGGAGCCTCCATTATTGATTTTCCTTTTAACTTGTTTTTAAAGTTTTAATTTAGAATTATATTCCTTTAAATTTATTTGTTAAGATAATTTTTATTTATTTATTTGTTAAGATAATTTTTATTTATTTATTTATTAAGATAATTTTAATTTAATTTATTTATTTATTTATTTGTTAAGATATTTTTATTTATTTATTTATTTGTTTTTTAAGATAATTTTTATTTATTTATTTATTAAGATAATTTTTCTTTAATTTAATTAATTATTTATTTGTTAAGATAATTTTTATTTATTAATTAAAATAATTTTTCTTTTTGCTCCCCCTGAATTATAGTCTCGATAAGGTTTATCAAGGTAATGTACTTGATCCTTGGGGACCCAATACTTACCTAGTCCAGCTTGATTGACCAAGTTGGACTTGGGTACCCATGTTTGGACTAGTTTACTATTTGGTCTGTTGACTAAGGATAGATATGATCGATATTTCTTCTTAGTTTTGAAACCTAGTCCAGTTCTATTGTAAACGGCTCTTTGTGTCCCAAGAATTAGGTCAAGGTTCTTGGACCCCAAAGAAAACCATTCTAAGGTCTTCTCCAAATCCTTGACCTGGGTTTTCAGACTAGAATTTTCTTCCTCAAACTTTTGGACTTGAGTTGAATTTCCAGTCTGAACTGGGTCAGGCAAGGTTTTAGAGTTAGTCACTTCTTTAAGGATTGTTATTTCCTTTAGAAGTGATTTGACCCGAATGTTTGACTTTGCTAATTTGCGTAATAAATAATTAACTAAATTATTTAATCGCGGAATACTTCCAGTGGGGTCAGGCCGTTCGGAAACGGATACAGATCCGTGGCTTCTTTCCGATTCAGCTTTGAATTCAGGTTCCGATTCGCTCTCACTCTCGGACACGTTGATTTGATCCCGGGCCATCAGTGCAAGGAGGCTCGTCTGGTTGAGCTCGTCATCAGTATCTTCTTCTGAAGATTCCTCAAAAGTTACTTTCAGCACCTTCTTCTTTCTCTGATTCTTTGCTTCCTTTTGATTTGGGCAGTTGGCCTTGATGTGCCCTTTCTGATTGCACCCGTAGCAAATTACCTCGAACTTGACTTTTGAGCTTGGTTGACTCTCCTTGGATTGTACTGCCTTCTTTAGGTCTCTCTTGTTGAAAGCCTTCTTTTTGTTGTACAATTTATTCACAAGGTTCACAAGTTCTGTTGTTAGTTCGTCGTCTTCATCGTCTGAGTCGGGTTCTTCTTCCGACTCTGGTCCGGTTCTTCGCCGTGTTCTTGGTTCACATGTTATGCTTGTACCTGCAATCAAAGTAATGCCTTTCTCGGTTGGTTGTGCATTAGTCTGCTCATGTAGTTCAAATTCAGAAAATAACTCATCTAGTCTAATGGAAGATAAGTCCTTGGAGACTTTGTAAGCATCTACCATTGATGCCCACAATGTACTCCTCGGAAATGCGTTGAGAGTGTACCTTATGATGTCTCTGTTCTCGACCTTTTGCCCGATCGCGTGGAGGGAGTTGAGAATGTCTTGAATCCGTGCGTGGAGTTTACTTGCTGTCTCTCCTTCCTGCATTTTGAGATTATATAATTTATTAAATAATAAATCTCTCTTGCTTACCTTGGTGTCGGAGGTGCCCTCATGGAGTTCGATCAGCTTCTCCCATAGCTCTTTTGCGCTGGAGAACGGTCCAACTCTGTTGAGCTCCTCCTTGGTCAGGCCACACTGGAGGGTGCAGGTAGCTCTGGCATCGACTTCCACATTCTTGATTAGGGTTGGTTCCCAGTTCTCGCAGGGTGTAGGCTTGTCGTCACCGTCAGTTGGTAGATCGATTCCAGTCTTAACGATCATCCACATCTCGAACTGGATCTTTAGGAAGTTTTCCATTCATCCCTTCCAGTACCCAAAATATTCTCCGGTGAAGAGCGGGGGATGAACAGTGTTGTATCCTTCTTGCTGGGTCATTTAGTTAATATGCAAGAAAAAAAATAGAACAAGATGTCCCAAGACTAGGTCTTGGATTAGTAGTGCGGAATAAAGTTAGAATACTGAACTCGAGTGGTGTTGCACCAACTTCGAGCAAAAATTGATTTGAACAAAGAAAACTTGATCAGAAAATAGCAATTATTCTAGTTCTAATCGACTCCGAAAAATAGAAAATACCACGAAAGAAATGCGTGATTGGTGGTTGCACCAGATCAACGCTACCCCGCTCTGATACCAATTGTTGGATCGAGAAGCGCTAGAGGGGGGAGGGTGAATAGTGCTCGTGGATATTTTAAACGATTTAGAAATAGAGTCGGAATACGCAGCGGAATTAAGTAAATAAAAAATGAACACACACAAACACATGTTGTTTACTTGGTTCGGAGCCTGTGACGACTCCTACTCCAAGGCCCGTGATCGTTGATCGCTTTCTGTGGGCAACACCTATAAGCTCGAATAACGGTTATAGAATTATTAAAATCTATTAAACTGAAAGAGTATACCGACAATAAGAATGAGCAATTTCGAAGCTTGGGGTCGTCGGGATCTCGTTGCAGCACTTCGAGATCGTCTTATTGGTAGCTTGTAACAGAAAGATCGCTTGCAGGAAGATATGCTAGACTGCTGCTCGAGACATCCTTATAAAGGGTGTTCAAGGCACCTCCATTAAGCTCCAAGGTGCCTCCAACCCAAGGTTTTATCCCAACTTAGCCGCTGTCGATCAGGCTTTGACTGCTGCTCGTTATCCACCTGAAGGCGCCTTCAACGCCACTCCAAGGCGCCTTCAAGCGCAGTCCAAGGCGCCTTCAGTCCCCATGAAGGCGCCTCCAACTCCTTCTCACAGACAGCCTCCACCTTGTACCTGAGGCACCTCCAAGCTCCATGGATGCGCCTCGGGTACTGTTCATCCGAGGTGAAGTGTGCTCTTTTGTCCCTGCACAATGTGTTAGTCCACAAAATACACATATACCCCTACAAGACAAGGTTAGCACACATAAATATGATAAGAAAGGTGTTTGACAGTCTCTAGACTGTCCGGGTCTGACGTCGGATTTCCAACTGGAAATCCTAAGTCGACCCGACGCCTACTGTTCCCTCTGCGGGGAACGCGTCCTCACCTACTCAACTCAGGAGAGTTACCTGTTGACAGTGTGATCCTCCAGATCGACTGGACTTTTGCTCAGCGCTCGATGCTTCCGGACTTTCTACTGGACGCCCGCTCCCCGACCTGTCCAGTCTTGCACCTGGTTCGCGACACCAGGACTTTCCACCTAGGGTTACCACCCCCTAGGACTTTTTCCTGAAGCCCTCGACCCACCAAGACTTTCCGCATAGGGTTACCACCCCCTATGACCTAGGGTTACCATCCCTTAGGGTTTTCCACCTGCCTAACCTCAGTTAGGACTTTTGCCTAAGTATACTTAGGACTTTCCTACTAGCTCATTCAAACTGTTAGATCACAACATAACCTTAACTTTGAATTCTTTTCCATTATCAAAACACTAGTTCGATCGTCAGATGCTTCTCGCACCAACAGATTCTTGAAATTGTTGATTGCTGATGTGGTACTAAGTTCTGGATTAGAATTTGATTACAAGTTTCAAAGAACTAATAACAAAAATTTCTCACATTTATGTAAATTAACAAACCTGCAAATTTAGAATGGGAAATCTTGAACTCAGAACATGGCTATTTAGGTTTATACACTAAGAAATCAGAGTTCAAACAGAACTGATACATTTGAAATGAAGTAAGGAGGAAAAAATAAGGAAGTATGGCCAAGTATTTATTTATATAGCATTCCTTTGTATCCATGTCTTCCACTAAAGCTAAATCTTTCTTTCTTATCTTTTCTTTGAGCTAATTCTTCCTTTTCTGATCTTTTCTTGCAACTAATGTTTTGATTTGCACTGAATTCATATTCTTATATTGTCTTTTCCATGATTAACCTTTATATTGTGATTTGTATCCATGATCATGGTAGAGAGTCGAAGATAAACAAGCATATGGTAGTGCAAGAAGCACAAGTAGCATGAGTGCCCTCTATTTTTTGTGATTACATGTGAAATAGGGTGAGGGCCACAAAAACTCTATCTCTATCTTGTGAGATTTTTAGTGTGAAATCAATTTCAATTTACTCATGATAGATGGAAATTATTATGTTATTAACCAAGAGCAAAGTTTGAAGTCCATGAATGCTTGAGATTTTGGAATGTGATGTTAGGACCAAAAGTAGCTAGAGGGGGGGGGGTGAATAGCTCGTCGCGTGCTCGTTGCTCGGTGTTGCTTGTTTCTTCAAGAATGCGCAGCGGAAAATACATAAACAAACACAAACACGCTAACACTAGGAGTTTACTTGGTATCCACCTCCAACGAAGATGACTAATCCAAGGATCCACACCACGCACGCACCCTCCACTATGAAAACACTCCTTTTCGGTAACTACCGAGGGCGGAGAAGCCCTACAAGACTCTCAGTACAAGAAGAAGAAAGGGTAGTAAAGAATAAGCAAAAGCTTACAAGAAATGCAGTAAAAACCCTAGCTTCTTCTTCTTCTCGTTGCAACTCGCCTCTTGACTTGGATGAACCTCCAAGAACCTTCAAGAACTGGCGGTGAGGAGCTTAGAGAGTGCTGGGGAGGAGCTGTGTTGAATCTGGAATGAATCGGTGAAGTTCTGCTGAAGAAATCGCACGCCAACAGCTATAAACGACGCCAACGGTCGAATCCCAATCGATTAGATTGCTCCCAATCGATTGGGGAGGCTTTGGATCGATCCAGAGCGCCTCTGTGCTCTGGAAAAACTTCTGGATCGATCCACGGATCGATCCAGCACTTATCGCGCGAAGCAGCAGCGTCCCAATCGATCCACTGATCGATTGGGACCTCTGGATCGATCCACGGATCGAGAGGTTCTGTTCGTGGGGACTCACCGGATCGATCCACGGATCGATCCAGATCTTCTGGATCGATCCACTGATCGATCCAAACCTGCTGGATCAATCCACGGATCAATCCAAACCTACTGGATCAATCCACGGATCAATCCAAACCTGCTGGATCAATCCACGGATCAATCCAAACCTTGGTTTTTGCCCAAAGCCCCCTAAACCAACATCTAGTCAACCATGACTTTTTGGTACATAAGACCTAGCATCCGGTCACCCTTGGCCAGCTAGGACTCTCTCACCAAGTGTCTGGTCAATCCCTTTGACCCACTTGGACTTTTCTCTTCTTGCCAAGTATCCGGTCACTCCCTAAGACCTACTTGGACTTTTCTTCCTCGTGCCAAGTATCCGGTCAATCCCTTTGACCTACTTGGACTCTCACCAGATGTCTGGTCAACCTTGACCCATCTGGATTTCTCTTGCCTGGCTTCACTCACCAGGACTTTCCCAATTGCCTAGATTCACTCACTAGGTCTTTCACCTGGCTTCACTCACCAGGATTTTTCTCCTGCCTAGCTTCACTCACTAGGTCTTTCACCTGGCTTCACTCACCAGAATTTTCCTCCTGCCTAACATCCCAGTTAGGACTTCCCAGTCAAGTATCCGGTCATCCTTGACCTACTTGACTCTTCTTCAATCAATATCTTATTGTCAAACATCTAAACCCAAACCAAGACTCAGCTTGGTCAACCAGGTTAACCTTGACCTGAGGGATGTTGCACCAACAATAATCTTAGATGGTTTACTTTCTTTATTTTCTAATCATGTTTAGGAATTTATTTAGGGGGTGCCATTTAAGTAGGATTTTTAGTTTTCCTTTACTTTCACGAGATGCTCAAGAGTAAGTGGGGGGGAATTTGATAACCATGATTTTACTACACTATTTTTCATTCATACAATCATGGTTTGATGTAGTTTTCATATATAGAACCCATATTTACACTACATTTTTATACATTGTATTAATTTTGGACTTAATTGCAAATTATATTATTGCGGCTTTATTTGATGCTAATATGTGTTTGTTATTTTGTAGGCATCAAAGGCTCTTGGATTGGGATGAATCTGAACCAAAGTTGTGCTCAGATCGGAGTTTTAATGAGGCGATCAAGCTCCAGAATGGTCGTAGCCGTCCATTGAAGATCTGAAAGATCTGGGCCATCCGTCAGGGATCTGGTTCATCCAACCTAATGAGGAGCAGATCTCGTCCGTTGATGAAGATCCAGAGATTTTGATCCACATCTGAGATAATCTAGCCATTGATCAAGCCCATAAACAATCTGGACCGTTCGATTAGATAAGGAGAGGTTTAAATCCCACGAGAAGCTATAGTGAACTTGGGCTCGGTTTCGCGATTTTGTGCTACAGTGCTTCTTCTTCTTCACGCGACGGGCGATGCTCCCGTTCATGATTCCAGATCCAAGAGTTAGCGTTCTTCACCGGCGGCGATCCCTGAGCTCCGGCGTTCACCGTCCGAGGTCACAGAAGCGGCAGAGGGTGTTCCCCAGACCATGAAGTTGAGTTTCTGTCCATTTTCGCAATCTGAATTTAGGGGCCTTCTCCGATCTGCGATTTCCATCATCACTAGAGTTCGAGGGCGTTCCCAGAAGCTCCGATCATACTCCCGTTACTCCATCCCATCAGCGACTCCGACATTGATCTGATCAATCAATTGGTGACTGCAAATTTCTAGATTCCAGCTTTGTTTCCTTGTGCGTTGTAAACTCCAGCCGATTGTGAGCTCGAGGGCGTTCCCAGAGGCTGTGAAGAGTCGGCTGAATTAGTTGGAAGCTCAGGATTCAAAGTCGATTACCAGAAGGGTGTTCCCAGAGGTGGTTCTGTAGTGACAGTAGGGAGGAGAAGCTGCATTCTCGGATCTGTGATGTTTGAACGTTTGTTTCTTAGTTTGTTTTCTTTGTTTGTCTTGCAATTTACTTGAATCTTCCATCACATGGCTCAGATCACCAGATCTGATTTCTTAGCTTTGCAATTTCATCTTTGTTTCGATTTAGTTTGCAATTCAGTACTGTTCTCTGTTTGTTTGCTTGAACCTCTGATTTCTTGTTAAATTTTGTAATTTGGAATTTTTTTTAGCTACTAACAAAGTTTGCAATCTTATTTTGATACTTAGCATTTGCCATCTGATTTCTTTGAACCATAGCAATCTGAATTTAGTCTAACTTCTGGATTAGTTACTTAACCAGTTTGTGTTTTGAGTTAGATGTTCTTATTATCAAGAGTTTGTTTTGTGTTAGTTACTTATCCGTAGCATATGTCATGACTGTGATTTAGTTTGCATGATGGGTGCTTAATTTGCGCTCTTGAATGTTGCCTCTGTTCAACTTTATTGTGTTGGAGCTCTTGAGTTTGGTTACTACTATGAGTGTGAATTGAGGATGTGGAAATTGACTCATTTGATTCAATGAAGCATTAGAATCTGAATTTAATTGTAATAAGCTCAATGAGATACAAGAGAATGATGTTTAGATGATATTTACCTTCTTTCAATTCTATTCTTGATTTTAGTGGATGAATTCAAATTGTTATGTGAATCAAATGGAATTTCTATACGAGTCTTGTTGATGTAATAATTCGAGTTAAATCAATTCTAGAACACTCACACACTTACTAGTTATCCTCGGAAAAATACGACTCGGAACTCGTTGCTACAACACTTGTATTGATTTTAATGAGTTTTAACTTAATTAATTTGTTGCGCCTTGTGACATGCAAAATAGGCCGACACCAGTCACCCAAAATTTGGTCAGATGGATGATAAGTACTTGCTCTTGTTGGTCTTATATTTGGGTCAGTTTCTGGTTCTTGTAATTCACTAGGTTTAGGTTGAATATCTTCATCATCTTCTATGTTCCTAACATTTTCTGTATTAATATTTTCATTTGTTACGTTGGGTAGGTTATTTTCTTCACTAAAGATTACATTGGTTGATTCTTCAACTTTTAGGGTAATTTTGTTAAAAACTCTATATGCCCTCTGTTGGTGCGGGAAGCATCCGACGATCGAACCTGAGTTTTGATAATGGCAAAGGATTCAAAGTTAAGGTTTGTGGTGATCTAACATGTTGAATAAGTGTTTCAGGAAAGTCCTAGCTGCGGTTAGACAAAGGAAAAATCCTAAGGGGTGGTAACCTTAGGTCCTAGGGGGCGGTAACCTTAGGTGAGGGAAAACCCTAAGGGCGGCAACCTTAGGTCCTAGGGGGCGGTAACCCTAGGTGAGGGAAAACCCTAAGGGGCGGCAACCTTAGGTCCTAGGGGGTGGCAACCCTAGGTGAAGAAAAACCCTAGGGGGCGGTAACCCTAGGTCCTAGGGGGTGGTAACCCTAGGCGGAAAGTCCAGTCGGTCTGGAGGACCGGACTGGCATCAGGTAATCTCTCCTGAGGGGAGTAGGTGAGGACGCGTTCCCCGTAGAGCGAACAGTAGGCGTCGGGTCGACCTAGGGTTTCCGGTTGGAAATCCGAAGTCAGACTCGGACAGTCCGAAGACTGTCAGTTCTTCTTTACTATGATTTATCAAATTCTAACATTGTCTTGCAGGGTATTTGCTCGGACTAACCTTGTTTTGAAGGAGAGGAACCTGCTGGAAAAAGGTGGTCCGGGCGCCCGGGATGGATCCGGGCGCCCGGGATGGATCCAGGCGCCCGGAACAGGTCCGGGCGCCCGGGATCAAGTTTTATCCCTACCGCGACTTCACCACGTGGGGCATCCTGGTTGGTTGGCCACGTCACACTCCAGGCGCCCGGAATGTCATATAAAAAGTGGGTCAAGGGAGCAGCTAAAAAGACAAGAAATTCTAAGCTTTCTTCTGTGAAGTGCTGCCATCGAGACGACCTTGAAGTGCTACGACTAGACGCCGACGACCCGAAGCTCAGACTCTTCGATCTTTCGTTGTCGGTATTAGTTTTCGCTTTACATAATTGTAATCTCTACTGTATTCCAGTTGTAATATTTTACGAGCTTATAGTTGTTGCCCACAGAAAGCGATCAAGGATCGCGGGCCTTCGAGTAGGAGTCGTCAAAGGCTCCGAACGAAGTAAACTCCCTGTGTCGTTCTGTGCTTGCTTTACTTTTTCCGCTGCGTTACTTAAGTTTATGATTTTGATATTTCGAAAAACGAAATAGCCACGAGCGCTATTCACCCCCCCTCTAGCACTTTTGATCCATCAATTGGTATCAGAGCGGGGTCATTTTGAATCGGTGCAACCACCATTCAAAATATTTTCCGTGGTATTTTTAGATTTTTCGGAGTCGATTAGAATTTAGCTTCATAGCTATATTCTAATTCTTTTTCTCGAATCGGTTTTCTGCTCGGAGTTGGTGCAGCACCACCCGAGTTCGTGATCCATTCTCTTCCTTCCGCACTACTAAGCCAAGACCAAGTCCTGGGACATTTTGTCAGTTGTTTTCTTTTTAGGTTGATCTGAAATGGCCCTTCAAGAAGGCTACAGTACAGCCCGCCCTCCGCTATTCACCGGAGACGACTTCAGGTACTGGAAGAGTCGGATGGAGGCATATCTCCAGACTCACTTTGAAGTCTGGATGATTGTTAAAACCGGACTCCAACTACCAACTGATAGCGCCGGCAAACCACTACCATACGAAGATTGGGACGCATCTCTGATTAAGAAGGTGGAAGCTAATGCCAAGGCAACCTGCACCCTCCAGTGCGGCCTATCAAAAGAAGAACTCAACCGCGTCGGCCCCTTCAACAGTGCCAAAGAGTTGTGGGAGAAGCTCATTGAACTTCACGAAGGGACATCCGACACCAAAGTAAGTAAAAGAGACTTAATTTTCAATAAATTATTTAACATCAAATTGCAGGAAGGTGAATCAGCTGCCCAACTCCATGCTCGGATTCAAGATCTGCTCAATGGTCTTCATGCAATTGGACAGAAGGTAGACAACCGGGACATCATAAGGTATTCTTTAAATGCTTTTCCAAGGAACACCTTGTGGGCATCCATGGTAGATGCCTACAAGGTCTCCAAGGACTTATCTACCATTAAGTTAGATGAGCTTTTTGCAGAATTTGAACTTCACAAACAGACTAATGCACGCCCGACCGAGAAATGGTTGGCTTTGGTTGCAGGAACAGGGAGAACGTGCGAATCAAAAATCAAGCGCAGAACCAAACCTGAGTCAGAAGAAGAACCAGATTCGGAAGACGACGATGAACTTACAACCGAAATAGTCAACTTGGTAAAGAAGCTCCGCAAAAAGAAGGGCTTCAATAAAAAGGATGTCAGAAAGGCCATCCAGTCTAAAGAAGCCCAACCAAGCTCGAAGGTTAAATTCGAAGTGACCTGCTACGGGTGCAATCAGAAGGGGCACATCAAGGCAAACTGCCCGAACCAGAAGGATCCAAAGAAACCAAAGAGAAAGAAGGCATTGAAGGCAACATGGGACGAGTCTTCTTCCGAGGAATTCGACGACGAAGAACTAGAGCAGACTAACTTTCTCGCATTAACAGCCCGGGACTACACCAACGAATCCGGAAATGAGGACGAATCGGAAGCCGAGTCCGAGAGAAGCCACTGATTCGCATCTGTTTCCGAAGGGCCAAACCCCTCTGTAAGTCAAAATAGGTTATATTGCATAATTAATTATTTAATGCATAAAGTAGCTAAGTCCAAAATTCGAATCAAGTCGCTTCTAAAGGAGATAACACTCCTTAAAGAGACGACTAATAACGAATCCTTGACTGATCCAGTCAGACTAGAACCTCAACTCAAGTTCAAAAACTTGAGGAAGAGAATTCCAACCTGAAAAGTCAAGTCAAGGATTTGAAGACAACCTTAGAACGATTTTCCTTGGGATCCAAGAATCTTAACATGATTCTTGGAACACAAAGGGCAATCTACAATCGAACTGGACTAGGATACAAAACGAAAAACAAATATAGGTCATACCTATCTCTCATACAAAGAACAAATAGAAAAATTGTCCAAGCATGGGTTGCCAAGTTCAACCTGATCAATCAAATTGGACTTAGACAGTATTGGGTCCCTAAGGATCAAATACATTACCTCAATAGACCTTATCGAGGCTATGATCCAGGGGGAGCTAAAACGATAAAAATTCGAAATTAATTATTAAAATTCAAAATTCAAATTCAAAATTAATTACTAAAATTCAAAATTCAAATTCGAAATTAATTACTAAAATTCAAAATTCAAAATTACTAAAATTCAAAATTCAAAATTAATTATTAAAATTCAAAATTCAAAATTCGAAATTAATTACTAAAATTTAAAATTCAAAATTAGAAATTAATTATTAAAATTCAAAATTCGAAATTAAATTCAAAATTTGAAATTAATTACTAAAATTCAAAAATTCAAATTCGAAATTAATTACTAAAATTCAAAATTCAAAATTCGAAAATAATTATTCAAAATTCAAAATTAATTATTAAAACTTAAAATTTAAAATTCAAAATCAATTATTCGAAATTAATTCAAAATAGAAGAAGGGTCCAGAATAGCTGGCAACTCCGAAATCTATTTACCCGACTGGGTAACCGAACTTAATCTACCCGAAATGGGTAAACAAGAGTAAATTACCAGACAGGGTAAGTAAGGATAGATTAAAAGGGTTAGATTTAACTTGAAACATAGTACTGGTGAAGTTTTTGGATGATAGTACGTTGGGGAAGCTTGGGCATCGCATGTCTAGGAAGATATGACTTCGACCTGGTGCATTTGGCCAAGTGGAACTAACCGAAGCTACCCTTAAATGGATCCTAACTAGTTAGACCAAGGTTCAGTATTAAGTTCAATGGGTAGGACTATTTGGAAAACCTCAAAGGCATGGTTACTTTAATGAGCTCCTTGTGACTCACCATAGCCCAAAAGTTTATCCAAAGAACGCTTACTTGTTGAACCCAAAGCTAAACCCAAATCTAACATAAAGTTAAACTAAACCCTAAAAATTGAACAAATTCATCTCACAAAATGATACGATCCCCTGATTGAAAACATACATCGGGTGAGATGACTAAGCAAATTAAAATTTAAATATTCATCCAAATTAATTAACTTAATTATTTTTCAAATTTAAGTAACTTAGAAATTTATTCTTAAAATTAAACTCATTTAAAAAAAATGAACAAAACAGGGGTCAAAAACCAGGGGCGGGCGCCCCCGGTATACGGACCCGGGCGCCCGCAGAGGACCCGGGCGCCTCGCCTCACACGACCCCGGGCGCCCGGACTCCCTTATAAATAGGGGGCAGGGGGCGCCCCCTACCCTTGAACCTCCAAGTTTTCCTTAAGCTTTTCAGGCTTCACTGCGAAAACTTTCAAAATTAAAATTTTTCGCGGTTGATACGGAGTCGCGACTCAACCGAGGTCGTCAGTTCTAAAATTTCTTACGATGGCTCCTCGGTAAAATTTCTATCCCTTCTTAAATTTTATTCCAAACTTATAATGCTTGTTTATTTCTTAGTATAATATTAGTTTGAAATTTAGGAAGCGTTCTAAATCTGGTGTTGGGCCCTCTACACCTAGCATTGACCCTAGGTTTCCCACCGACGAACTTAGGCTTAAGTTTGAGTCAACGATTTACATGGCCATTAGAACCAAATGTATAGATAGAGCGTTCTTTCTACGCTCTTGTGTTCCAGCCTTCGAGGCTATAAACCACTATAGGTTGCGGAACCTGGTTGAGTGTACCAGCTCGATAAACATAAGTTTGTGTGCCGAATTTTACAACAACCTAGTAAAAATAGACGACTTTACCTATACCACTAGGGCAGTTGGGACCACTATCCCCCACTACCATTTGTGAGTTTCTAGGGTTACAAGAGTCACCCTGCACCTTTTTGTGCTATCCTCCCAGGGAGCTACCTTTTGGAGATCCCTACTCACATATTAACCTTGATACAATCTATTTATATTTTTTTGAGGACCAGCGTGATCCCACTATGACCCAGTTTAGGTCAGTTACCCTTAGAGTTCAGGACTACGTCCTTTATAGGGTCCTAGTGTTTTGCATTCTACCGCTAACCACCCGCGACATTGCCGTGATGCGTCCATTCCACTCCTTTCTTCTTTATGCCCTGTGTCATAGGTTAGACATAGACATCAGCCTGCATATCTTTTCCACTATTATCTATGCAGCTGGATACGTGACCAGCGGACGGGTACATATGCCCTAGTGTCACATTCTGACAGCTTACATGTCCTCCTTGCACATTGACGTCACCAGAGGTGACATCCGCTACATGACCGAGTTTGACATTATAGGAGCCAGGAACTTCTCCCTAGCTAGTATCCATATAGACAATGAGGGTACCATGTCCTGGCAGAGGGGGGCACAGCACCAGCAGGAGGAGGAGGCAGAGCAGGATGAGTTCATGTTGGCACTATTTCCTGAGGACGTCGCTCCTGCCCCACCACCAGCTCGAGCACCACGCCCAGCTCCCCGCACTCTAGCCGATCGAGTATCTAGACTAGAGAGGGCTATGTCGAGCCTCCAGCACGAGAGCTCCGAGTTTCATCGAGACATACGGCGAGAGGTCTCCGATCTACGACGAGAGGTACGACAGGAGGTCTCCGACTTACGACGAGACGTACGTCAGGAGATCTTCGACCTGCACCGAGATCTACGAGAGGATGATCGGGCTCGTCACACTGAGCTCCTGACACTACTCCGGTCGCTGGGTTCCGGACCACCACCCTCATCATCTCAGTAGCTCGACTGTAGCTCCATTATGACAGCATGTAGCAGCACCTTTATCTATGTTGATATTATGACAGCATGTAGCAGCACCTTTATCTATGTTGACTATTACTTCAGACTTGATTGATTTTGCCTTAATTTAATAGACCAAGGTGTTTCAAAAACTGTTTTAAAATCACATTTCTAACTTCTAGGCAAAATTTTTCAAAATCCCTACTTTACTAGACTTTCTAAATTTGGACTTAGCCTAGGCTTTTCCCCTAGAAATCATGTTCCCCCAGGATTCAGCCAGAGCATCTCACAAACACCTAGGTTTACCTTGATTGTGTTTGTAAAACATAGAACGGTGTGAGATGCATAGGGTACAGCCTGGACTCAAGAATGCTTATTTCTGTGCATCAATATGAGTCTGGGCATTAAATATTTTATTAACAGTAATCAAATCAAGTCTTCCAGCCCTAGTCAAATCTAACTGGATCAATTGACTTGACTTGACTAACCAAGTGAACACTGTTGCTGTCTAGGCAATCAGCAAGTAGCTAAAGGTTAGACAGTTGGTGAAGGAAATAATAAGTTTAAGCATGCTTGTACTTAAGAGATATGATACCTAATCAAAACAAATCTTAACTCATGCTTGGACATTAGGGCTCTGATACATTACTAAAACAAAATTTGTAAACTATTAAGCACTAAGGCTAACGCTTCTCCTTTGCCTTAGGTATCTTTGAAATTCATTTATCTTAAAGCAGCTTTTCAAAAAGTTTTTCAAATTTAAAACTTTCAAGTCTCTTATATTTAAAAAAAAATTTAATTCTGTTAGAAAATGCACTAAGTTAAAAAGAGCTGAACATATCACAACGAAAAATCTCCTCTAGCAAATTCAATGTTTTGTCTTGAAAAGGTAAGTTTTTTCAAAACTAGCTTATTTTTTGATATATGGCAAAGGGGGAGAGTAGAGAAATTCAAAGAGAACAAAAATCCAAAGGGGAGGTTATATTAAGGGGGAGTTTGTAATGCCCATTTTTTTTCCTTGTACTTATACCTTACTGCATATTATTACTTAACTTTGAATTTCGATTGCCATAATCAAAAAGGGGGAGATTGTTGGTGCGGGAAGCATCCGACGATCGAACTTGAGTTTTGATAATGGCAAAGGATTCAAAGTTAAGGTTTGTGGTGATCTAACATGTTGAATAAGTGTTTCAGGAAAGTCCTAGCTGCGGTTAGGCAAAGGGAAAATCCTAAGGGGTGGTAACCTTAGGTCCTAGGGGGCGGTAACCCTAGGTGAGGGAAAACCCTAAGGGGCGGCAACCTTAGGTCCTAGGGGGTGGTAACCCTAGGTGAGGGAAAACCCTAAGGGGTGGCAACCTTAGGTCCTAGGGGGTGGCAACCCTAGGTGGAGAAAAACCCTAGGGGGCGGTAACCCTAGGTCCTAGGGGGTAGTAACCCTAGGTGGAAAGTCCAGTCGGTCTGGAGGACCGGACTGGCATCAGGTAATCTCTCCTGAGGGGAGTAGGTGAGGACACGTTCCCCGTAGAGGGAACAGTAGGCGTCGGGTCGACCTAGGGTTTCCGGTTGGAAATCCGAAGTCAGACTCGAACAGTCCGAAGACTGTCAGTTCTTCTTTACTATGATTTATCAGATTCTAGCATTGTCTTGCAGGGTATTTGCTCGGACTAACCTTGTTTTGCAGGAGAGGAACCTGCTGGAAAAAGGTGGTCCGAGCGCCCGGGATGGATCCGGGCGCCCGGAGGTCCAGGCGCCCGGAACAGGTCCGGGCGCCCGGGATCAAGTTTTATCCCTGCCGCGACTTCACCACGTGGGGCATCCTGGTTGGTTGGCCACGTCACACTCCAGGCGCCCAGAATGGATCCAGGCGTCCGGAATGTCATATAAAAAGAGGGTCGAGGGAGCAGCTAAAAAGACAAGAAATTCTAAGCTTTCTTCTGTGAAGTGCTGCCATCGAGACGACCTTGAAGTGCTACGACTAGACGCCGACGACCCGAAGCTCAGACTCTTCGATCTTTCATTGTCGGTATTAGTTTTCGCTTTACATAATTGCAATCTCTACTGTATTCCAGTTGTAATATTTTACGAGCTTATAATTGTTGCCCACGGAAAGCGATCAAGGATCGCGGGCCTTCGAGTAGGAGTCGTCAAAGGCTTCGAACGAAATAAACTCCCTGTGTCGTTCTGTGCTTGCTTTACTTTTTCCGCTGCGTTACTTAAGTTTACGATTCCGATATTTCGAAAAATGAAATAGCCACGAGCGCTATTCCCCCCCCCCCCCCCCCCTCTAGCACTTTCGATACATCACCCTCCTGGTTGTTGAATACCCTAAAAATATTCCTGGGATTGTTTTTGACGTAAATTTTTCTAAGTAGTCTTTGGTGTTAAGAATGAAAACTTTACACCCAAACACCTTTAAATAATTTAAGTTGAGAATTTTATTATAATATATTTTGTAAGGTGTTTTATTTTGACCTTTATTAATTAAAATTATATTTTGTATATAACAGGCTGTATTGATTGTTTCAGCCTACAATTGATTAGATAGGTTGTATTCATTCAACATGGTCCTAGCGGCTTCTTGTAAGGTTTTGTTTTCACGTTCTACTAGACCATTTTGTTGGGGGGTCCTAGGGCATGAATATTCGTGTTTATATCCATTAATTTCATAAAATTCAATAAATTTGTTGTTTTCAAATTCTCCCCCATGGTCACTTCTAATTCTTTTTATTTGAGTGTCTTTTTCATTTTCTATTAATTTTTAAAATATTTTAAAACTTTTGAAGGTTTCATCTTTAGATTTTAAGAATTTTATCCAAGTAAATCTTGAGTAGTCATCGATTATTACTAAGCAATATTGGTTTTTGCTTAGTGACTTGGCCCCATGTAAATCAAACAAGTCTAGGTGAAGGAGCTCAATTATCGAAGTTGTTCTATTTAGGTTGGTTAACTTATGGTTTGACTTGGTTTGTTTACCCTGTTGACAAGCATTACAAATTGAGTTTTCAATAAATTTTAATCTGGGCAAACCTCTAACTAAACCACTTTGACTCATTTTTGCAATGAGTCTAGTGTGAGTGTGACCCAGTCTTCTGTGCCACAACTCAGTTTCCTCTTGTTGTGTCAAAAGGCACTCTAGTGAGGAGGTTAGTAGGTCAATTGTATAGATGTTCTTTTTCCTAATTCCCTTAAGTGTGATTTCAAGATTTTTTTAATATTCTTAATTATGCACCCAGTTTTTGAAAATGTGACTAAGTATCCTGAGTCACATAACTAGCTAATACTCAGTAAATTAAAACTAAACTGTTCAACCAATAAGACTTTTCAAATGTAAAAATCAGAATTTAATTGGATATTACCTATTCTGATTACCTTAAGGGTTCCATCATTGCCGAATGCGACGGACCCTAGGTTCTTAAGTTTCAGCTTAGTGAATTTCAATCTATCTCCAGTCATGTGTCTGGAGCATCCACTATCTAGCATCCATTGATCTAAATCTTTATGTTCCTACATAAAGTTATTTGATTTGGGTCAATTTAATGGATTTAAAAGATAGTCTGATTGAAATCAACTCCTTAATGTTCCATCTCAGTCAGTCTAGATGATCAAGCACGGTATTCCTATGGGTGATTGTGAGATG
Organism: Zingiber officinale; assembly: GCF_018446385.1. Classification (NCBI taxonomy): domain Eukaryota; kingdom Viridiplantae; phylum Streptophyta; class Magnoliopsida; order Zingiberales; family Zingiberaceae; genus Zingiber; species Zingiber officinale. Next base: position 48,019,351 of record NC_056003.1, on the reverse strand, counting down.
GTTTATTAAGTTATATTCAAGTTAATTAAGTTGGTTAAGTTAATTTAATTTAAAGTTGATTAAGTTAATTTAATTAAAGTTGATTAAGTTAATTTAATTAAAGTTGATTAAGTTACTTAAGTTGATTCAGTTAATTTAATTAAAGTTGATTAAGTTACTTAAGTTGATTCAGTTAATTTAATTAAAGTTGATTAAGTTAATTTAATTAAAGTTGATTAAGTTAATTTAATTAAAGTTGATTAAGTTGATTTATTTAAGTTAAGTTAATTAATTTGATTTATTATTAATCTAAATTGATTTTGACTAAATTAATCCTAGATCCATCTCACCCGATTCTAAGTTATCAATCAGGGAACCTTAAGTGGTTTTGTGAGATGGTTATGTTTAATTTAGATTATTTCTAAGGATTAATTTACATTTGAGTTTAGACTTAGGTTTTCCAATTAGTCAATTAAATACACATTTCAAAGATTGGTTCCCAGGCTGTGGCGAGACACTAGGCCTTCTTGGTATGGGATCATCCATCACTTCTAGACAAAGCCTTTCAAAAAAAATATATATTTAATTTTCTTTTTGAAATCCCTAGGTCTAACTAATCAAGTATAAATTAAGCCTAGGTCCTTAATCAAGCCTGATCTAAGCATGCATAAAATAAAGAAAAAGAAATAAACAATCATCAAGCAATTTTATCTATTTTATCAAGATAGTTTTTCTATTGGCTCCCCCTGGATCAAAGTTTCGATATGGTCTATCAAGGTAATGAACTTAATCCTTGGGGACTCAATATTGACCAAGTCTAACTTGATTGACCAAGTTGGACTTAGGTACTCATGCTTGGACTACCTTTCTATTCGGTCTGTTAACAAGTGATAGATAAGACCGGTATTTTCTTCTAGCTTTAAACCCTAGTCCGGATCGATTATATACGACTTTTTGTTTTCCAAGAATCAAGTCAAGATTCTTGGAACCCAATGTAAACCGTTCCAATGCTATCTTCAAATCCTTGACTTGAGTTTTCTGGCTGGAATTCTCTTCCTCAAGCTTTTGGACTTGAGTTGAGGTTCCAGTCTGAATCGGATCAGTCAAGGATTCGGAGTTAGCCACTTCTTTAAGGGATATTACCTCCTTTAGAAGTGATTTGATCCGAATGTTGGCTTTAGCTAATTTATGCATTAAATAATTAATTAAATTGTATAAGCGAGAAATACTTACAGAGGGGTTAGGTCCTTCGAAAACGGATACAGATCCGTGGCTTCTCTCGGACTCAGCTTCTGATTCATCCTCGCTTCCAGATTCGTTGATTTGGTCCCGGGCCATCATTGCAAGGAAACTCGTCTGTTCGAGTTCTTCATCGTCAGACTCTTCTGAGGAAGACTCATCCCAGGTCACCTTCAGAGCCTTCTTCTTTCGTAGTGTCTTCGTGTCTTTCCGGTTCGGACAGTTTGCCTTGATGTGCCCCTTCTGGTTGCATCCGTAGCAGGTGACTTCGACTTTCATCTTTGAGTTTGGTTGGGCCTCCTTGGACTGAATTACCTTTTTGACATCCTTCTTGTTGAAGTTTTTCTTCTTTTTGTAGAGCTTCCTCACCAAGTTGACGAGTTCGGCCGTGAGCTCGTCATCGTCGTCTGAATCTGGTTCTTCTTCTGACTCCAGTTCGGTTCTGCGTCTTGGTTTTGACTCGCGCACTTTGCCTGTACCTGCAACCAAAGCTATACCCTTCTCAGCCACACGTGAGTTAATCTGTTCATGCAATTTGAATTCTGAAAACAGCTCATCCAGTTTAATTGAAGAGAGATCCTTGGATACCTTGTAAGCATCTACAATGGACGCCCACAAGGTATTCCTCGGAAAAGCATTTACGAATACCTGATGATATCTCTATTTTTTTACCTTTTGTCCAATTGCGTGGAGACCGTTGAGGAGGTCTTGGATGCGTGCATGCAATTGTCTTGTTGTTTCTCCTTCCTGCAACTTAATATTAAATAGTTTATTAAGAATAAGATCCCTCTTACTTACCTTGGTGTCGGATGTGTCCTCGTGCAACTCGATCAGCTTCTCCCACAGTTCTTTGGCTCTCGAGAACGGGCCGACGTGGTTCAACACCTCCTTCGTTAGTCTACATTGGAGGGTGCAGGTCGCTTTGGCATTGGCTTCTACTTTCTTGATTAGAGTCGCGTCCCAGTTCCCGTATGGTATCAGTTTACCAGCGTCGTCAGTTGGTAGTTCAAGCCCGGTTTTGATGATCATCCAGACTTCAAAGTGAGTCTGAAGGTATGGCTCCATCCGGCCCTTCCAGTAACCAAATTCATCTCGATGAAGAGTGGTGCACGAGTGGTGCTATAGCCTTCTTGGAGAGCCATTGAAGATCTAGCACAAAAAAAATAGAAAAACTTATCCTAGGACTTTATCCTAGATTAGTAGTGCGGGATAAAAGAAAAAATAGCACGCATTCTCGAGTGGTGTTGCACCAACTTCGAGAAAAATTCGATTACAAAAAATTGGATCGAAAGGCGGCAAAAATATCAACTCCGACCGACTCTGAAAAACTGAAAATCACCACGAAAGAATGTTTGACTGGTGGTTGCACCAAATCGAAACGACCCCACTCTGATACCAATTGTTGGATTGAAAAGCGCTAGTGGGGGAGGGGGTGAATAGAGCTCGTGGCTTTCACTTATCGTATTCGGAAATTCGACGAGAGTTAAGCAACGGAATAAGAAAACAAACACAAAAGGATGCCAAGTATTTACTTGGTTCGGAGCCTAGGGTGACTCCTACATCAAGGCCCACGCTCGTTGAGTGTTTACTTTATGCAACAACTATATCGCACAAAAGATTACAACTATAAAGTACAAGTAATGCAATAAATAAGTTATACCAACAACAGAAATACTAAATTTGAAGCTTCGGGTCGTCGAGGTCTTGTTGTAGCTCAGTCGGATCGTCTTGTTAGCAATATGCAGCTCAAAGATGTCTTGGAATTCATTGAATACAAGTGTTGGTCGAGACCTCCTTATATAGCCTGTTGAGGGCGCCCTCAATCCCCTTGAGGGCGCCCTCATCCGCGCCGAATCCGCCGCGCGGATGAGCTCTAAAGAAGTCCTCGCTGATCCTCTTGAAGGCGCCTCCATACTCCTTGAGGGCACCTTCAAGGCTATCCGAGGCACCTCAAGCCTCTATGAGGGCGCCTCCAGCCCTGTTGCGCGCACTTCTTCTCCTCTACACCCAAGGCGCTTCCAAGCTCCATAAGGACGCCTCGGATACTGTTCATCCGAGGCATAATGTGCTCTTTTGTCCCTGCAAGATAGGTTAGTCCACAAAATAATAATATATCCTACAAAACAAAGTTAGCACATAAATAACATAAACAAGAATATCTGACAGTCACTGGACTGTCCGGTTCTGACTTCGAATTTTCGACCGGAAACCCTAGGTAAACTGACGTCTACTGTTCCCTCCGTGGGGAACGCGTTCTCACCTACTCCTCTCAGGAGAGCATACTTGATGCCAGTCCGGTCCTCCAGACTGACTGGACTTTCTGCCTAGTGTTATCACCCCCTAGGACCTAAGGTTACCACCCCCTAGGATTTTTTGCCACCTAGGGTTACCTCCCCCTAGGGCCTAAGGTTACCCCCCCTAGGTTTTTCCACCACGTAGGATTACCACCCCCTAGGACCTAAGGTTGCCGCCCCTTAGGTTTTCTTCCACGTAGGGTTACCACCCCCTAGGACCTAAGGTTACCGCCTCTTAGGATTTTCCACCACCTAGGGTTACCACCTCCTAGGACCTAAGGTTATGATGTACGTAGATTGTATACACTTATTGGCATGTTTTGATGCACATTCACATAATTTAAGCATGCTTAATCTATGCATTTTCGTATTTTCAGCTTTCTTTTTTAGCATATTTACTCTCTTTGTTCGGAGATCTACTTTTGTGCATTTTTTGTACACAGAAGTCGAATTTGGTGAAGATTTCATGTTCAAGGTCAAACCTATAAGTAAAGTAAGGGGAGAAAGCACTTGGTCGTGTATCAGACATGGCCATGCCATAGAAGGGTACTCAAGCCGTGTGGAGATCAGAGGTTGTGTGGCAGCAACAGGAAAGGAAGTAGGCTCGGCCGTGTGAACCTCACACGACCGTGTCAAGACATGAAGCGATCCCGAGCTTAAACCTTGCATGGCCGTGTAGATCTACATGGCCGTGTGAGGTTTCTAGAGACCAGGAAGGCTATGGCCGTGTGCACTACACGACTGTGCAGGGTTTCCAGTAAACAAGAGAGCTCTGGCCATGTGCACCACACGGTCGTGCCAGGTTTCCAGAGGCAGGAGCAGTTCAGGCTGTGTAGATCTACACGGCCGTGTGAAGGGGATATTGGAGATGTTTGCCACGGTCGTGTCTACACACGGTCATGCAAGGATGGCAGAGAGGAGAATGGGCAGGGCTGTGTGAACCTCACACAGTCGTGCCACGGGGTCGTGTGGCGCCCAAACCTCATCTCTATTTAAACCCTTCTTCAAGATTTTAAAGGCAGATCTTCTCCCCTTGGGAGAGAGCGAGATTTGGGGCTTTCCCTCCATTCTTGGGAGGATTTCTTGGCGATCTAAAGGTGGATCTTCAACGGAATCAACTCCGAGAGCGTGGATTGGATCCAAAGACCAAGCTTCATCTTAGATAAGTTTTCTTTCTCTCCTCTTCTTGGATTGGGGGATCAAGAAATGCTTGTAATCTCTTTATTTTCGTATTTCTCTCTTCGATTCATGGAGTAGATCTCTTGTTTTAGGATGAGGGAGTATTTGTATGATGAGTTGATGTAAACTCTTGTGGATTTGTCATTTCCTTATTTCTATGATATTGTCTTGTTTGTATCAATTCAATCTTGGATGTATTGTTGTGATTTGGACCTAATTCACATTCTTGATTGATTGTTTGAATGTCTTGTGGATCCTGTAGAGATTATCTTTCACTCGATTTTTCGAGGGAAGCACGCGTAAGGTGGAAGCCCGTGTAAGGACGTGTGAGAGATGAACTTTAGGGGGGAGATAGGATAATTCAAGAAGGTAGGATAGATGTATGCATTAATCTTTATATCTTATGGGTTGAGAGGCAATGATTTCTATGTTGATTTTTCGAGGGATCTTCGTGACAGGAACATGCCCGTGTAAGGACAACATAGGCTCATATCCAATTAATCGCATTTAGGTATAGATTTCAGTTCTAAGCCGGTTGTCTATTACAAGAGAGAACCTGCCACCTTCTATAAATGTTGGACAATTGAGAAATAAAGTTTGGTAGATCATTTACATTGAGGAATCTTACAAAGAAACCAATACTCCTAGAACATTCCTTATTCATAGCCCATAATCTTGTTTGTTGATCTTTCATTCCTATGTTTACTTTTCATTAGTTACATTTAGCTTTTGGAAATCAATTAATTAGTTGTTTAGCTAACTCGTGTTGAAACATTTCTAGTGCTTATTTCAGTCCCTGTGGATACGATAATCTTTTATATTACTTGCGACATTTCCGTACACTTACGGAACGTAACAAGTTTTTGGCGCCGTTGCCGGGGATTGCGCTATAACATTAGGAATTATCAATTGAGTTAGACTAGACATAACTTTTCATTCTTTCTTTTCATTTGCATAGTTGTAATCTAACTTCTTAAAATTCTGTTTCTATAAGCTTTTCTTTTCTTGAATAATATTCTTGACAATTCTTTTTGTTGCAATTGTAATTCTAATTCTAACTCTGCATTCTTGATTTCTAACACTCTTCTCTGTTTTTCTTTTCTTTTGAGAACATATCTTGTCATCTTGTTCTTGTGTATGTGAAGATCTAACTTTACAGGAGAACTTCTTCCTCTGGACCCTGAGATAAACAGAACATTTCATAGTAGAAAAATTCTGCAAAGACAGCAAGAAGAACAAGAACATTCTATTATGGCAAACAGACCACTTAAGGATTATGCAGCACCATATGCTAGGGGTTTTCGATCTAGTATTTCTAGGCCTTCTGTTGAGACAAATAATTTTGAGATCAAACCTGCAATCATATCCATGGTGCAACAAAATCAATTTGGTGGAGGACCGCATGAAGACCCAAATCAACATTTGGAGGTTTTCTATGAAATATGCGGTACAATGAAAATGAATGGTGTGCCTTCAGAGGCAGTGCGTCTATTATTGTTTGGGTTTTCTTTGTGAGATAGAGCCAAGCAATGGTTGTTCTTTGGCTCCAAATAGCATCACCACATAGGAACAATGCGAGCAACAATTCCTTGATAAACTTTATCCCCCTAGCAAAATAGCTCATATGAGGAATCTTATTGCGAACTTCAAACAAGCGGACTCAGAATCTTTATTTGAAGTATGGGATAGATACAATAACATGCTCAGACAATGCGCACACCATGGTTTGGAAAGATGGCTAGTGTTACACACATTTTATAACGGCATCAACTATCACACAAAAGTGTCTCTTGATTCAGCTGCTGGAGGGGCGCTTATGAACAAAAGTTTAGATGAGGCCGAGGAGATAATCGAGAGTGTAGCACAAAACCACCGTTAATGGGCCAATGAAAGAAGTGGTAGCTATTCTTGTATGAACCCAACAACAAAAGCATCAGGGAAATTTGATGTTGATGCAGTAACCTTGTTGGCTGTAAAACTGGATGCTCTTACAAAAAAAATTTGAGAATATGGGAGCTAATTCAAATACAGCCAATGCCATTGTTGCTTCTTGTGAAGTATGTGGAAGTTCTGAACATCTAAGTGACTCATGCCCATTGGTGGCTATAACTGCACAAATTAATCAATTAGAGCACTGTGATGCAATCATGGGTTACAATCAGAGGCAGAACAACCCCTACTCAAATACTTACAACCCTGGATGGAAGAGTCATCCTAATTTTTCTTATAGAAATAACCAAGATCAAGGATCATCCATGGGGGCAAGGCCTAATTTTCAATCCGTGCAACAAAATTTTCAACAACAATCATCTCAAAACTTTCCTATGTCCAAGATTAAAAAGATGTTTGAAGAAATTATGTCCAGTAATAATGAAATGAAACAAGCTCAGAATGAAATGAAACAAGACATTCTGAAGTTTACTCAGAGAATGGATAATTCTGATAGACATCAAAAGATTTTGGAAAGTCAGATTGCCCAACTAGCTTCCTCATCTTCTAGAGCACCAGGACAATTACCAGGAAAGCCTGATGTTAATTCCATGGAGCACTGTAATAGAATTGAGCTTAGGAGCAGATGGACCTTGGGAGATCCCCAAGTGACTACTCCAAAAGGGATGCACAATGAAGAAGAGCTCTCTCCTCCATCACCAAATCAGATTCAAGTTGATGAGGAGAGTACCACTAAGGTTGAAGAGACTCTTCCACTCAACCATCAAAATATAGCAGTCACTTTTCCTCAAAGATTGATCATGTTAAAAAAGGATGAAGAGTTTAGAAAATTTTTGGAGAAGGTGAAAGAAATTTGTGTGGAGGTACCACTTATTGATGCAATTCTCCAAATGCCCAAGTTTGCCAAATTCATGAAGGACATCATGTCGAATAAGAGGAAGAAAGGAGATATCGAGACCATTGCACTTACAGAGGAATGCAGCGCTCTTTTGGGAAAGAATACTTCCCCAAAGTTGAAGGACCCCGGAAGCTTTTATATTCCTTGCAATATAGGAACTGAATTTATTGAAAAAGCTTTTTGTGATTTGGGGGCAAGTGTTAGCCTCATTCCGTATTCTATTTGTAATAAGTTAGGTCTCAAAAACTTTAAACTTACTACCATGGCACTACAACTTGTTGATCACTCCTGCAGGTACCCTATGGGTATTGTGGAAGATGTGCCGGTAGAAGTCGGTGGGAGTATAACTCCCATCGATTTTGTTGTGTTAGACATGGAGGAGGACCCGAAAATCCTGATCATATTGGGAAGACCATTCCTTGCTATAGCAGGAGCTATTATTGATGTTAAAAATCACAAACTTTCTTTGGTGATTGGTAAGGAACGGTTGGAGTATGATTTGTCTAAAGCCTCTAACCATGTCTCTTCTCTTTTGAATGCTTGTAGCAGGACAAGCATTTACAAATTGGAGGAATGGAATTTCCATCCTCATGGGAGGCCACCGAATGAAGATAACTATGTGGTGGAAGATGTTGGGAGGAGACGTCCCAACAAAAATGACAAATATGTTTGCCCTCCAAGGGCAAAGAAAAGAGAGAAGTGATTAGATTGGTCGAGATAAAGACCTTAAACAAGCGCTTTTTGGGAGGCAACCCAAGAGTTTCTTTTTAGTTAATTGCATTTCATGTCTCTATTCTTCATTAGTAGTGCTTTTACTTGTTTTCTTGTTTGTTTTGTTTTGTTTTCAGGTTGAAATTTAATTTCCATGAGCTGGCCATGATTTTTTCATGGGCATGGAAGTGTGGGAGGAGCTAGAATGGAGGAGGAAGTTTTAATTGGAGCAAAACAGAGCATGGCCATGTGCTGCACACGGCCAGGCTTATAGTGCAGAAAGTGGAGATGCTTGGGTCGTGTCTACTTGACACGGCCGTGTGGAGTCTCCAGAGAAGAGAAAGTATGCGGTCGTGTTCCCGACACGGCCATGTGAAGAATCCAGAGGAGGAAGGTTTCTCGACCGTGTCTCACACACGGCCGTGTGAGGGAACTAAAGCAAAGGCCTGCATTGGTCGTGCCATCTGACACGGCCGTGTGAAGGATCCAGAGGAGGAAGCTGTTGGGGTCGTGTCTTAGACACGATCGTGCATTGTTACCAGTGAGGAAGAAGGATATGGCCGTGCCAATTGGCACGACCGTGTGACTCAAACCGAGAAGGAAAGGGATAGGGCCGTGTAGATCTACACGGCCCGTGTGGTGAAACTCTGCCAAGCCGTGTCTGCTATACACGGCCAGATCCAGGTCGTGTCCCCCACACACCCCCTTCATCTTTGCACCATCTTCTATCCAAAACTCCTCTTTCCTCAAACCTCCCTTCTAAAGTCTCTCAGATCTAGTTTTAAACCCTTCTTTTCTTCATAAATTTCATCTAGATCTAGATCCTCCTCTTCTCCTAGATATATGATCTCCATTTCCTTAACCTAAGATCTTGTCCTTTGAGACCCATTTCCTAAAAATCTAGTTTCTTTAAGCATAAATAGTACCCATCCCTACTTAAGCTAGACATCATGTCCAATCTTTTGAAGAAACTACGCAAGGGAGGTGGTGGTTCAAGTGGAGACAAAGGTAAGGAGCCAAGCAAGGACAAGGGAAAACAACCAATCAAAGGAAAGGGAAAGAGGACATCACGCGATGAAGGTAATGACAATGAATTCAATATTGTATTTAGAAATGATGATCAAATAACTAGATTTACAATTCTTGTCAATAAAAAGATTGTGTGTACTCGGTATATGGACCCAACTGTTTTAGATATGATGGGAATTAGGGACGACATAGATTGGATGATAGGGTTCTTAGATTGGAGTGATATGTTGTACTCACATCTACCGACTTATCCTCGCCTTGTTCTGGAGTTTCTGAGTTCGTTAGATATCCATTTTACCAATGAGGACGATTATGTTGGCAAAATAACTTTTAGATTAATGAATCAAGAAGTTCAATGGACATTTAGTGACTTTAATACTTATTTTGGATTGTCTTCCGGTAATTCTCGAAGGTTTGATTCTAAATTCAATTGGAACCATTTTTGGAATTCAATTACTGGACTAGATCATCCTTATGAGCCCTCTAGAGCCAAGGCTTCTCACATGCAAAATCCTGTTTTTAGGTATTTACATAGAATTATGAGCAAAACTATTTTTGGTAGGAGTGATAGTGATGGAGTCGTCAAGAAGGTAGAACTTTATTCTCTATGGGCTATGCTATATAAGGTTGATTTTGATTCCGGTTTTCATTTCTTACAAACCTTAGTGAGAACTGCGAGGGCATCTTCGGGATCAATAGTGCTTGGAGGTTTGATTACCCAAGTAGTCATTAATTTGGAACTTGATTTAGAAGGGTTAGAAGTTATTCATGGCAACGATATGATTGACATGGATGCATGTCTCGCCATGAAGATGATCGTTCGAGATGAGAATGGGTTTGCATTTCCTAGGAGGAATGGTTTTCCTCTACCTCTTCCTTGTCCTGAACGAACGTCTATTCACAACCCTGCTAATTGGGTAATCACCGATGTCGACCCCGAAAATGTTCCCTCTATATCCGGGGGCACAGAGCCGCACATTGAGCCCTCGACATCTGGATACCCGCAGCCTTCCAGACATCCGGATCCTGCTAGGCATTCTTTTGCTTATGGCACGGGTTCCTCCAGATTTGACTTTTCTGATTTTCGTACTTCTCTAGAATTGTTCCACGAGAAGCATGATACCCAACGAAGAATGTTGGAAGGTCGCTTCTCTTTATCAGATAATTAGTTTAGAGAAGTATAAGAGCACTTTCAATTTACAAGGAACTTTCAGGGTCAAGTGGCCGAATTTGTCCAGGATTATGATACTGATCAAGCTAGAATGAGAGATTTTATGCAAAGCATGAGTGTCACTAGCCAACAAGTAGATGCCTTGTTTGAGTATCATATAATCCTGAGTGAAACTCTAGGTTTCCCTAGCTTTCCAGTTGGTCAGCCACATCGTAGGCACCCTTTTCCTCGTCCACCTCCACCTCCACCTCCACCATATTGATTTCATCGAGACGATGAAAAGTTTGAGTCTGGGGGGGTGTCAAACCTGATTTCTTTTCTTTTTGTTTCTTTGCTTGTTTTCTGCATGTGTAGTTTTTGTTTTGCATTCTATTTTGATTGTCTTTCTTGAGTGTTTGTTTTGATAGTCATTTGATTATCTTTCGAAATCTTAGGGCATACATCTTGAGAACATCAAACTTCACTTATATGCTTTCTTGTCTTCAAGATTAAATGTTAGCACGTTCATTATCTAGATTCATGATGTTGTAAATGATGCTAGTAGTAAACTTTATGTACTTCTTTTCTCTATCTTGGGTAGCATGAAATAAGCTAAGAATCATATGGAGATGAGTTTTAGTTTTGGCTTGACCTTAAGAATTTTACTTTCACTACACTTTGACTTGATGCTTGAATGGTTGATATCATTGAAATAGTCATGATTCATCTTGTTTGCTTAGTACTTGGTTTCCATGGTGATTTCTCAAACTTCATTTTGGTTACTGGATGAGGCTCAAATCATGTAAGCTCATTTGGAAAAATCAAAATATCCCAACATTTATACTAAAGGTACACTTGTGAAATAAGATTTGCACAATGCAAATGCTTATGAAAAAAAATGTGTGAAAGAAAAAGCAATAAAGAAAAAAATGAATAAGGGATATAAAAAAATGGTTGTCGTGAGTGGAATCTAGCAAGTTACCCCTTTGAGACCGAGTTAGGTTACTGGGGAAATCACTGCTTAGCTTCTCTTGAGATTGAGCACACCTTTGAGACCATGCGTTGATTGAGAAATATGAACCAAGTGTTTGGCAAGTAAGTGTCTATCACTGGTTACTTGTCCATCACTGGAAACATTAGGAACTCAAATTTGATGACGACTTGACTAGGACATAGATTGAAACTTGAAGGGTTTTAAGTACTTTTTGCACTAAGCACAAGATACTTATACTTGAGTCATACTTGACTTTATTTTCATGATCATGCTTGTTAGTGAAACTTTTTGATAGAGTTAGGAAAGTACATTATGGCTTATGAATGTGTTGTACAACATATGAATGTAGATTGTAGCATTTTGTTTGAGGACAAGCAAAGGTTTAAGTCTGGGGGTGTGATGTGCGTAGATTGTATACACTTATTGGCATGTTTTGACGCACATTCACATACTTTGAGCATGCTTAATCTATGTATTTTCGTATTTTCAGCTTTCCTTTTTAGCATATTTACTTTCTTTGTTCGGAGATCTGCTTTTGTGCATTTTTTGTACACAGGAGTCGAATTTGGTGAAGATTTCATATTCAAGGCCAAACCTATAAGTAAAGTAAGGGGAGAAAGCACCTGACCGTGTACCAGACACGGCCATGCCACAGAAGGGTGCTCAAGCCGTGTGGAGATCAGAGGTCGTGTGGCAGCAACAGGAAAGGAAGTAGGCTCGGCCGTGTGAACCTCACACGGCCGTGTCAAGACATGAAGCGATCCAGAGCTTAAACCTTGCATGACCGTGTAGATCTACATGGTCGTGTGAGGTTTTGAGAGACCAGGAAGGCTATGGTCGTGTGCACTACACGGCTGTGCAAGGTTTCCAGTAAACAAGAGAGCTCTGGCCATGTGCACCACACGGCCGTGCCAGGTTTCCAGAGGCAGGAGCAGTTCAAGCCGTGTAGATCTACACGGCCGTGTGAAGGGGATATTGAAGATGTTTGCCACGACCGTGTCTCACACATGGCAGTGCAAGGCTGGCAGAGAGGAGAATGGGTAGGGCCATGTGAACCTCACACGGCCGTGCCACGGGGCCGTGTGGCGCCCAAACCTCATCTCTATTTAAACCCTTCTTCAAGATTTTAAAGGCGGATCTTCTCCCCCTTGGGAGAGAGCGAGATTTGGGGCTTTCCCTCCATTCTTGGGAGGATTTCTTGGCGATCTAAAGGCGGATCTTCAACGAAATTGACTCTGGGAGTGTGGATTGGATCAAAAGACCAAGCTTCATCTTATATAAGTTTTCTTTCTCTCCTCTTCTTGGATTGGGGGATCAAGAAATGCTTGTAATCTCTTTATTTTCGGATTTCTCTCTTCGATTCATGGAGTAGATCTCTTGTTTTAGGATGAGGGAGTATTTGTATGATGAATTGATGTAAACTCTTGTGGATTTACCATTTCCTTGTTTCTATGATATTGTCTTGTTTGTATCAATTCACTCTTGGATGTATTGTTGTGATTTGGACCTAATTCACATTCTTGATTGATTGTTTGAATGTCTTGTGGATCTTGTAGAGATTATCTCTCACTCGATTTTCCGAGGGAAGCACGCGTAAGGTGGAAGCCCGTGTAAGGACGTGTGAGGGATGAACTTTAGGGGGGAGATAGGATAATTCAAGAAGGTAGGATAGATCTATGCATTAATCTTTATATCTTATGGGTTGAGAGGCAATGATTTCTATATTGATTTTCTGAGTGATCTTCATGACAGGAACATGCCCGTGTAAGGACAACATAGGCTCATATCCAATTGATCGCATTTAGGTATATATTTCAGTCCTAAGCCGGTTGTCTATTGCAAGAGAGAACCGGGAACCTTCTATAAATGTTGGACAATTGAGAAATAGGGTTTGGTAGATCATTTACATTGAGGAATCTTACAAAGAAACCAATACTCCTTGAACATTCCTTATTCATAGCCCATAATCTTGTTTGTTGATCTTTCATTCCTATGTTTACTTTTCATTAGTTACATTTAGCTTTTGGAAACCAATTAATTAGTTGTTTAGCTAACTCGTGTTGAAACATTTCTAGTGCTTATTTCAGTCCCTGTGGATACGATAATCTTTTATATTACTTGCGACATTTCCGTACACTTGCGGAACGTAACAGGTTACCAACCCTTAGGGTTTTCCACCTTCCTAATCACAGTTAAGACTTTCCTGTAAACTCATTCATACATATTAGATAACAACAAACCTTAACTTTGAATCCATTTGCCATTATCAAAACTTGGGTTTGATCGTCGGATGCTTCCCGGACCAACAGTTTTGATGTGATAAACCAAGTCAGATTGGGTCTTGTTGGTTTTTAACCCTATGTCTAAGTGTGCAGGAATTTAGGAGCATAGGAAGTCGAGCAAAAGACACAACTAGCGAGAAGGATGGCATGAGAGAGAGCTGACGAGCTCAGTGCGTCCGAGGGATGAGGTGCAGCGGAAGAGTACGCGGGCGGATGAGAATGAGGCATTCAGCGTTTCCGAGGAACAAGAAGCTAGAGCGGAAGATTGCTCGAAGGCCGAAAGTTGAGTTCAAGTGAGCTCTATTCCGGATGACTGAGATTACCCAAGCGAGCGGAGCCGGAGTGGAAGACCCAGATCAAGGGGATCAGAACCGGAGCGAAAGACCGGGATTGAAAGTCAATGATGTTGACTTTCTTGGTCTGAATGCCCGAACCCAGTCCGAGGGCCCGGACTCGCCGGACTCTGGGCGCCTGGAACCCTTCCAGGCTCCCGGACCGTGAAGTTTATCCAATACATGTCAAACGTGATCCATTGCGATGGGGATGAAATTTTATCCCCCTCCAGGCACCTGGAACCCTTCCAGCCGCTCCGACCAGGGCTATAAATACAGTCTTGGTCCTAGAAGCTAAACAACACTGGTGATTCATTCTAGTTTTGTTTGTTCTGTAAGTGAGTGGTTCAACTACTGTAAGAGGCTTCTCTGCCTGAAGGAAATTGTTTATTGAGCTCTAATTTCCTTGGATTAACAACATCCCCGGTTGTATCCAAATAAACTGTTTGCGCCTCTTCTTTCTTTTAGTCTTTTATTTCATTTATGCAAGTGTGATTTTAATTTAGCTTGTAAAGTCCGAGGAAGGTTGTTCCATTTTTGAAGGGCTATTCACCCTCTTTTAGCCGGGCACCCAAGGGTTCTAACAAGTGGTATCAGAGCCAAGTTCACTTCAGGAGGACTAACCGCCGAACAAAGCACACGAGATGGCCGGATGGAGCATCTACCCACCAAAGTTTGAGGGGAAATTCTTAAACTGGAAGAAGAAGATGGAAGTATTTTTTTTAAACAAATTTTGAGTTATTAATTATTATGAAATATGGTTTCATTATCCCGAAAGACAAAGAAGAATATTAGTGGATGAAGGAACAAGCCAATTCCGTAGCAAACGACAAAGCTGAGTTTCATTTGCTTAGCATTTTACCACCTCAAGAAGTCAACCATATCGGAGCTTATGAGTCAGCCAAGGAGCTCTAGGAGAAATTCTTAGAACTACACGAAGGGACCTCGGAGGCAAAACTAGCAAGACGGGACTTGCTTTGGAACCATATCAACAACCTTCGGTTAAAAGAAGGTGAAACCTTCACACACCTCCACTCAAGAATCAATGAGATAATCACCGGACTCACGAATCTTGGAGAAAAGGTAATCAACCAAGTTCGCTAAGGTACATGCTTAACGCATTTCCTAGGACTCCAGAATGGTCAATCTTAGTAGATGCGCATTTAGAGGTAAGCACTTTAGAGGAACTTTTTTCAACTTTTAAATTTTATGAGTCAAGATGTGGAGGTCTAAAGAAGGAATCAAGGTAAAATATTACCTTAAAAGAAAAAATGGATAAACCAGATTCTGAGACATCACTTGACGATGACGAAACAGTTTTAATGGTAAGGAGATTTAAAAAATTATTTAAATCCAATAAGTTTAATCAAGTGTAGGGTAAGAGACAAAAAAAAAGGTAAAATGCTACTACTGCAATGAGAATGGAATGTAAAAGACAACAGCCCAAAACTGAAAAGCAAGGACAAGAATAAGGACACAAGCACAGACAAGAGACCAACCCAAAAAAAGGCATAAGAATCTAAAAGCGACGTGGGACAAAGCCTCATCAGAATCAGAAATCAAGGCCTAAGTCGGAATCGCGTTAATGGCATGTCACTATAAAAAAGAGGATGAAGCAAGCTCTTCCATAATGAGCATCGAGAGCATTGATGAAGAGGGAGCAACAATAGAAGAGAGTAGCTCTACAGGGGGAGTCTCAGATGATGAAATCGATAAGGTAAGTCAGTTATAACCGTTACTGCCAGATAAGCTATTTAAATTTATAAAGTTTCTGACTAAAACATCTTATAAATTAGAAATAGAAAATAAGGAGTTAAAATCTATATTAGTTGTTTCTTGTCGATTAGAAGATTTTGATAAAATGAAATTGAAAAATAAAAAATAAAAAATAGAAATAGAAGATTTGAAAAATCATACATGCTCACATATTAAAAGATATAATGGTTTAAATTGACACCTTAGATATCACAAGAGCCAAATTAAAAAATTGTCAAAGAAATATATTCCTAAGACATTCTTAGTTAATCCAATTGGAAGGAACCTATATTATGTTCCAAAATTATGCATAAATTAAGTTTTTGAAAGTTTAACTTAGGGGCTTTCAATGAGAAAATTAAATATTTACTTTCTTTAAGAGGTTTTGTCTAGAAAATGGTTGTTATTCCAATAATCAAGAATGCCTAGTGTCTCGCCACAGCTTAGAAGTCAATTATGGAAATAAACGTTTAATTGACTATCTATTAAGCATTTAATTATAATTAATAAATGCTTTCAATGTTTGTCAAAAATTCTGTTAAAAACTAATTAGAAAAAAAATTTCATCACTTATTTATAGAAAAGTTTTTTATTTATCTCTCAAAATTAATTGTTATCTTTACGATTTTTTTTGAAACAGTTAGATTTTTATTTTCTATAAGTAATTTTTTCAAAGTTTTTTCAAAACTTAATCTAGAATTTTAAATTTTCATATTTTTTTTTTATTTCCCTTAGACTTTAAATTTAGACTTTCTAAAATCATTTTAAAGTACCCTATTTAATATGATCAAAGGAGGAGAAAGGAAGATTAAGTCTAAGGGTAGGGTAATACCTTCTTATTTCTTTATGTTTGTTTACCCTAACTTAACTTGGGTTACTCACATCAAAAAGGGGGAGATTGTTAGTACCCTAAGGTAGTTTTGATGTGATCAACTAAGTCAGGTTGGGTCCTGTTGGTTTTCAACTCTGTGTCTAAGTGTGCAGGAATTTAGGAGCACAGGAAGTCGAGCAAAAGACGCATCTAGAGAGAAGAACGACATAGGAGAGAGCTGACAGGCTCGGTGCGTCCGAGGGACGAGGTGATGCGGAAGAGTACGCAGACGGATGAGAAGGAGGCGCGCGACATTTCTGAGGGGCAAAAAGACGGAGCGAAAGATTGCTCGAAGATCGAAAGTTGGGTTAGGGTGAGCTCTATTCCGAAGGACCGAGATCACCCAAGCGAGCGGAGCCAAAGCGGAAGACCCGGACCAAGACGAGCGGAACCGAAGCGGAAGACCGGGATCAAAAGTCAACATGATGTTGATTTTCTTGGTCCGGACACCCAAAATCCTTCAGGGCGCCTGGACCATGATGTTTATCTGGAATGCGTTAAACGACATCCATTGCGATGAGGATAAAGTTTTATCCCCCTCCTGACGCCCCGACCATGGCTATAAATACAACCCTAGTCCTAAAAGCTAAACAACATTGGTGATTCATTCTAGTTTTATTTTATTCTGTAAGTGAGTGCTTCAATTACTGTAAGAGGCTTCTCCACCTGAAGGAGATTGTTTAATGAGCTCTAATTTCCTTGGATTAACAACCTCTCCAGTTGTAATCAAGTAAATTGTTTGTGTCTCTTCTTTCTTTTAGTCTTTTTATTTCATTTATGCAAGTGTGATTTTAATTTTGCTTGTAAAGTCCAAGGAAGGTTGTTCCATTTTTGCAAGGCTATTCACCCCGTTTTAGCCAGCCGACCAAGGGTCCTAATAGTATTGCTTTTCATTAATCTGTTCTGTCATATGTTAAATACTACAGAGGTCTATTCAGAAACTAATATAGAGGTCTGTTCAGAGACTAATATAGTACCTAAAGTATGTCAAAACTTTATTCAAGAAGTCATATTATAGATTATGTATATTACAGCTTTAGTTTAGGGACAATATGACATTAAGTAACTTACACTTGATCAACTTGTGCCCAACCAAGTGGATATGTGGAGTTTCTTAACGATAAGTATCTTTAAGTCCATCCGATCTTTGCTTGGTCGGGTGTACAGGATATCCTTATGCTCGACCAGCCTCTATCTGGCCGATCTTATACTAAAAACTTTATAAGGCCAAGTGTCCTTAAGCCCGCCCAGTGTCTACTCAGACGGGCGTATACGGAGAGCCTTATGTTCGCCCTGCTTTTGTTCAGTCAATCTTATACTACGAGTTTTATAAGGTCGAGTGTCTTTAAGCCAGCCCAGTTTTTACCCGGCTGGGAGTACATGGAGAGCCTTATGTTCGATTAGTCTTTGTCTGATCGATCTTATACTAAGGGTCTTATAAGACCAGGTGTCCTTAAGCCTACCCAATCTTTACCCAATCGAGCGTACACGAACAACCTTGTGTTCGACCGGCCTTCGTCCGACCGATCTTATACTAAGAGTTTTATAAGACCAGGTGTCCTTAATCCCGCCATATCTTTACCTGGCCGGATGTACACGGACAGCCTTGTGTTCAATCGACTTTCATCCGGCTGATTTTATACTAAAAGTTTTATAATGTCAAGTATCTTTAAGCCCGCCCGATCTTTATCCGGCCGAACGTACACGGACAACCTTGTGTTCGATCGGCCTTCGTGCGGTCGATCTTATACTAAGAGTTTTATAAGGCCAAGTGTCTTTAAGCCCACCCGGTCTTTACCCGTCCGGGCGTACACGGACAGCCTTGTCTTTGATTGCCCTTCGTCCGACCGATCTTATACTAAGAGTTTTATAAGGCCAAGTGTATTTAAGTCCGCCCGGTCTTTACTCAGCCAGGCGTACACGGAGAGCCTTATGTTCGATTGGCCTTCGTCCAGCCGATCTTATACAAAGGGTTTTATAAGGCCAGATGTCCTTAAGCCCTCTTGGTATTTACCATGCCGAGCGTACACGGACAATCTTGTATTCGATCGGCATTCGTCGGGCCGATCTTATACTAAGAATTTTATAAGGCCAAGTGTCCTTATGCCCGCCCGATCTTTACCCGGCCGAGCGTACATGGACAACCTTGTGTTCGATTGGTTTTCGTTTAGCCGATCTTATACTAAAGGTTTTTCAGAGGACCTAAGCACTTAGAGCTCGATCAAATTTTCACCTGGTTAATCTCCCTTGCACTCGGTCGACTACTCAACTAATCAGGTACATTATTTCCTAAGTTCTAGAGTAAAATATTAGAATCTTTATATCCGACTGGGTTTACCTCCGATCAACTTTATTCAAACGTCCTATTTTTTAACCACGCAAGCAGGACCCTAGCGTTTTAACGCAGGACGATCAACAACGTCATATGGGAGACGCTCCCTCATTCTGACTTTGACCCCATCTTATCTTAATTTTAACTACCATATTATCTTTGATATCCATTCGTTATAACCTTAGTTTAAGTTGATTTATGAGTTTTGAAAATACCATTATGTTAAGAGTATATATCCAACTGCCAATCCTCTACTATTAAACACACCAGGGGGAATAAACTTGACTCACCGAACAGAAACTGACGGCAAATTTATCCCATCTTACGGTGAAGGCAGTGTCTACATGAAAACATGAGATAAAATGAGAAGTAATTGAACTTTTTTTTTTACATATCCAACACTTCTAATGAGTATAATCGATTGACATCCTCTACTATTAAACACACCAGAGGGAATAAACTTGACTCACCGAGTAGATACATCAACGGCAAATTTATCCCATCTCAACGGTTAAGGCTGTCTACATGAAAACATGAGATAAAATGAGAATTATTCAACTAATAAAAGGATAAACAATAAAAATCTCTCTAACTATGATGATATATGACCAGGTCTTGTTTAGTCTGTAGTTAAATCAAACTTCACCTGCACTTGAAGGCATGTAAAATAATAGTGATATACCGTCAAAACGCATCAAAATGTGAAATACTAGTACGATAGACAAACTCCATGAAAACTTCTAAAATGCTAGTAAGATACATCGCAAAAAATGAAGCATATACAAAAAAACGGCTCTTCGTGATTTGCATGAATTTTTCATCGGATTACTGGAGGGTCAATGTCTAGGGGGCAAAAAAAGTGAGTTTATACATGACTTTTGTACCACTACAGAGACATTCCAAAAGAATTCCAATTGATGTCGTACACCTCACTGTTCACCAAATCCCTGCCCACGACCACCTCGACCTCGTCTAGCACGCGGCATTGCTCGAGTGCCCTATTAAGAACAACATAGTAAATAAAAGAGTTTTTCTCCGTGAATAGATATATGGAGTCATGAGAAGAAAGGGAAACAAACCCTGTGGCCACCAGCAGCCCAGCCTCGGCCTCTACTAGCAGATGTTTGCGTGGCAATTCCAGCTTGTCGCAGTTGAGCATTCTCCTTGGCTCTCTGAGCTATGGATATGACACTTCCTACTCTTGACTCATCTGTGTCTGCAGTGCTACTAGCAATTTGCTGCTGTGCCACTGCAGAGACCAAAGTGGAACTAGGTGAACCCTCACGTGTAGCAGAAGATGACGCGAGAGTATTTTGTAAACTATCAGGAGCAAACTGATCTTCATTGTTGTGGCTTGGAACCTCATCTGTAGCTTCGCCACTGCCACTTTGATCAGGTTGCACGGTATCAATAGAGAATCCAGCTTCATCACCCAAACCAGCACCATCACTGGGAGTTGACTCACGCTGGCCTTCCCCTAATCTGCCACCCTCTTGCTGCTCTTCAGGTTCATCAGGAAGCTCCCCCTCTTCCCTGTCATCCTCATCTGTAGGGGGTGGCTGTGATATTTCTTTTGCACCCTCATTCTTTACGCTGTCATCCAATAACTCACATGCTTCTTTTGAATTGTCAAGAAAATCTTCTGGAGCCGTCTCCTCTTCACCTTGAATTTCATCTTTGTGAGTTGATTCATCCAAGGTGTTTTGCTGCTCCACTTGTTCTTCCCTAGCAAAAGAATCATCTTCCTCCATGGTATCGACAATCTCTTCGTTAGGCAATGCAGGAACCTGATCGGTTTCCATGTCCTCCAAAGGTGACTGTAAATCAGACACATTAGAAGAAGATGGCAACAAAGTTTCTGCTGGTTCATCTTCAGCAGATAACAAGATGGTTTTCTCATCAATAAGATCTTGAGAGACATCTTGCAGCATATCAGTGTCTTTTGACTTCTTTAGAGGTGGAGCAGCAGCAGCAGTATCAATTTCATCTTCTGTTGTTGAGATCGGGCGTTTGTGATTTGGCGGCACTGGCTGTGCCAATGAAATCAAATCTTGTACTGCATCAGAATCTTTTTTTGTTGGCAGGGGGACGGCATCAGCACCAACTTCATCTTTTGAGAAAACGTCATCTTTTTGCTCTGACATTGAGGGCAAACTTTTGCGGCTAGAAGATATGGAATGCCCCACCAAAATGTCACTAGAAGGTTCAGGTTCATGAGATGCACCAGCTTTGTCATCTTCTGTCGGTGCAGAACCTTCCATACCAGATGCACTGTTATCACCTTGAGGCACTTCAGGAGGCTCAAGACGTGGGCGGACTAACTTCCTCGCAGGTATCTTTCGAGTTGCTGCAGTTGTTGGTCTCCCAATGACAGGCCCTTTCTCCTTTTCCTCAGCAGATTTAACTGGAGAAGTCAAGGGCCTGGCCACCTGAACAGGAACTTGTCGCACTATACAAGCAAATATAACAGATCATGAGCAGGTCTTCGAGAGAGATAAAACAGAACCAACAGCTACTAGTAGAGAGTACCAGAAGGAAATACAGATGCCTCAGAAGCAGATGTCTCTGTAACTAGGACAGGAGGATTTCCCAGCCCATCGTCAGCCATGGAACCTGAAGCATTTTCGAGTTGAGTAGCAGCCTGAATGTACTGATCATATTGTTCGATCAATGTGGACTCGGAAGGGAGTTGTGAAGTAGCTACTGCACCAGACTGTAATTTGGATGCTCGATTCAGAAATTCAGGGCGTAATGTATGAATTCAAAATTCAGTAGATATATGATCTTTATGATCTAGGCAGAAAATGATATATCTTGTGAATAGAAAATGAGACAGCCATGGTTATCTAGTTGAATGCAGAATGGAAAAAACGCATGAAAATTGTGTACCTTCAACACCTCAACAGCAAGTTTGTGCCTTGAAAGTTCCTCAGTTAAGGACTTCTTTTCCTGCAATTCATCATAAAAAGTATTCAGAGATGAAATTGAATAAAAGGAATGAGGTTTTGGAAAATATTAAAAAACAATTGTGAGAAAGCACCTTACTAACTCTCTGAATAACTTCAAATATTTTCTTCTCTGTGTTCTGCCGTTTTTGTTTCTCTTTCTTGTTTTCCTCCCTCTCTCTTTCCAGTATTTTTTCTAACATCTGATTATTGAAAGTTAGAGAATATCAACATAAAATCCCAATTTTTACAACATAATACCAACCTGTATCCTTGTGTCCTTTTCTTTTGTAGCCTGTTCAATTGATGTTTCACCTGGGGTTTTCCGGGCTAACAAAAGTTTGAGCAAATTAGTATACCGAAGCAATCAAGCAAAATATTGGACATGTAGAATCAGTACCAGATTTAAACTCTTCTATCTCTTTTAGAAGTGTTTCTTTTTCCTGGTTCAGCTCCTCCTTCTCTTTTGTTATATTTTCATTTTTCTTCTGAAAAATAAAGATTTTACAACAGCATGACTAAATTAAAGAATAAAGATGCCATAGTCATTTTTCTTCTAACATCTGATTTTTCAATTTTTTTTTAGTCAATAACATTAAAAAAAAAACCATCACCAACAATCAAGATACAAATTACACAGTAGGTGAAGTTCAGGAAGAACTGTAACGACCTTCAAAGCAGTGATATATTTCTTTTGTCTTTCACTTTCCGTCTTGATAGTTCCCTGAAGTTTACATAATAACATAGGATCAGTATGCACCCAGATGCAGCCATGTAAGATGATGGGCACTAAATGAAATTACTTCGATTTGAACAGCATCATTAATTCTTCTCTCCTTTTCAGCTAAATCAAGCTCACTTTTCGCAAGGTTTTCTGTCAATTTGGATATAATTTCTTGCTTGTCTGAAACAAGTTTCTTTATCGGTTCAATCTCCATCTCAAATTTCTTCAGTAGCACCTAGATAAAAAAATAAAATAGAAGATAATACTGATGAGTTATAAACAATAAAATTCCGTGTGAACATATCTACACTTATCAAGATAGTCTGGATTAGAGATGACAATGTTACAAACAGGAAACATCAGGAGCCACCATTAAAAGGAAACTGCAGCCATAGAACAAAGGAAAAAAAAGTCAAGAAAACTGATCTAGGAGATCTCTAGTGATGCTTGCATACCATCACCGCCAAGTAGTAAGAAATGCTAAAATGATTGAAAACAATCGGCAACAACAAACCATGCTGAGTGTCTATATGGTTTGTACCAGATAAACATCAAATTTAATGACACTTAATACTACCCCAAAGTCTACACTCCATGTCAGATAAGTAAATACCACTATACCAGGTGTTATGGACTAGTATTTTGAACCATAAGCAGATCATCTGATATCATAAAGATGAGAAAAGAAATATCTGTTAGTGTAAGCCCTACGAGCCAATAAAAAGTTGATTGACTTAGGACATATTGTATCACATTTCATAAATAAAAGACAATGGTTATTATATTTACTTCAGATCTGTGCTAGATGAATAAGTATAATAATGTCCTTGGGTAATAAATTCTAGTCTATGATATATCAATTGGTTGAATTGATAATGGGAACTGTAAAAATATATATAGAACACTACTCTTAACTATTCCTACTCAAGCATTAATATACAAGGACAATATTAATGTGTTGAGACTAGCATGAAGGTCAATTGATGATTTAATCTCACAAGTCATGGATATAAGATATCAAGTTGACACATGAATATATATTAGAGAATATATACTGAATTGACCCACCATGAGAATATTTCATGGATCATTATATGAGTATTATAAATATTCTCATAGTAACTATTGGTATGGAAAGTTCTTAGACTTGAAATCACTACGGTTCTCTACATAAGGAGTTGTGTACTTTGGTATTAACAAACGTCACCTGAAACAAGGTGAACTATAAAATCGATCACTGAGTATACAATAAGTTATGTACAGGGATGTGAGTGATATAGATGGGATATATCCCTTCCATATGATAGAAGTGATATCTGTGGGCCTCTTGATTAAGTAGGACACAAGAATGTACGGTCATGCTCAAATTAGTCAATATGAGATATTGAACTTATTTGATTATGTCTACTTAGGAATCAAGAAACATAAAAATTGATAAGAGGATGACATGGTCTATGCCTCATCAATCAATCTAGATATCAAGAATAGAAGGACTGAGTTATAAAAGATAATAGACACGGCAGATTAGGTCGGATCTCGACATTCTGGTCACTTGGGTAGCAATGATGCATTGCTAGATGTCACTCATTACTTATATATCTAAAATGTCAATTTGGATACATTGCCATTGTTACGAGAGCGAGTCACACACAAAGAACATGCTGATTTGGAGATGGATTTATTTTAGTTTGACTAAAATATGATGGACCCTAAACCATAGGGTTATGTCTAATCTGAATTAGACTCAAATTGGATTGAGTCTAATCCGAATTAGACTCATTTAGATTAATGGGTCAGGCTCATTGGATTATTAGATTAATTGGTAATCCAACTCATTAAAAAAATTAATGGAGATTAATGAAGATTAACTCATCATTAATGGAAGATGACCATGAAACCCTTGGTATTCCTTGAATGAATATAAAAAGCCTTTTCAGTGAAATTTTCACATGAGACTTTTCAACTTCTTCCTCTTCTTCTTGCTCTTGGCCAAACATCCTTGTGTGGCTAGCACCACGAAAGTGGTTCTTCTCCAAATTTGAGTTCGTGCAACGAACGGGAAACGTGTTCGTGTGGATATTGTAGAAGCACGAACGTTCTGATTGTGCTGAGATCTGCATCCGAAACTGGAGGGATCCTTTTTCCATTGTGTTATGTATTTTTTTATGCATAAGATCCCTACAATATCAGCACATTCTTAATTTGATCACCTCCTGGTGGAAAATCTGTGCAGATTAGAATCTTATAAAAAAAGACCAGTCATCAAAGCATTAAAGTCTTAACTTGAATGAAGCATTCGTAGCCATTGAGTAGCTATTGGCCATCTCATTTACTCTTCTACTCATATTGTGGGTGCTATTTCCTTTATCATGGATGTGCAATAGATTGACTACAAAATAAATGTGAAGTGCGGAAAATGCAAACATCATGTCAAATGGCCATGCATTCGCACCACCATCTTTTACTCCAAAGTTCCTTTTTAAAAAGTATGCATATACAAACATGAACTGAGATATAAAGGCCTTAGAATCTCATCAACAGATAATTGTTAAATTACTGTATGCAAATGTAGATAAGATGAACTCGCCTTTGTTTGCTCAACTTCACTTTTCATCTTCTTATACTCCTCAGGATCAATATTTTTAGAATAATCAACCAACTGCAGCATGAAGAGAGAATAATTTAGAACATATTTTACTTGTTTGCTCATAGCTGATGGCTACGGAAATAGAGAACCTCAGCAATTCTATTATTTAGGTGGTTTATCTCAATTCTCAGTATGTTAACATCATTCTGGGAATATTCATACTGCAACTGCTTCTCTCTTAGAAGGTTTTCAAATGTTTCAGCATCTACTCTGGCTTTTTGAGCTTCATCACGATATCTCTGTACAAAATAGAATAATGATTATCTTTTAAGTTAAATATTTTTAACTACCAGAATTGCATTTTTTTTTTGAATAATCATGAATCTAAGGATTAGATGCTGAAAACAATAGAGGTTTGAAATAAAGAAATCATATGCAGAATGCAAGCATATAATTAATGGTAACAAAAGGTTTTTTGAACCTGGCATTCCTCAAAATTATGCTTATTCTCCTCGCGAAGTTGCACATTACTTTCACGAAGCAAATTTATTTCTCTTATCTGCATGGAGTTAATAATACCAGTGAAACTGAGATTGAACACTGAGTAACCAATGTTGTCGATGCATACACAAACAAAATAAGGGAACAAAAAATTTAAAGTCTAAAATTGTCACCTGAATCTGCAGAGCCTTAAATTCTTCATCATTAAACATAAGTGCTCTATTATTCTCACGTCTAGAGTGGAGAAGCTCTTTAGCTGCCTCAGAAGCCTTAAGAGCAGAATCAAGCTAAAAGGCAAATAATATTAAATTGATGCTTATGAAGAGCAAAAAAGAAAAACTATATGTACATGCTTAGTAGTATGCTTGTAATGGCTGATAAAGGACCTAATTTAGAAGTATCCTACAGGTTGATGACATAAAAAATCATCTGTCTCAGAGTAGTTATTTGTTAAATGATAAAGTGAATGCTATCAAGTCTCGACAGAGGATTTCCTATTGGAAACTACAACTAGTGGCATGTAAAATCTTCATCAGTACCTCCTTGTAGAATAATAGAATCAAAATATGCAAACCTCTCATGGGAACTGCATGTTTTTCCGTCAAACTATTCAATCCATTCTATTTAAATCTTTTAATTCCTAAAGTGTTTCCCCGCAAATAAAATTGTTTTCTATAGTTTAATCTAATTACATTCTCATCAATTATCTACAAATAGCATACACGAAGGACTATCTTCAATTGACGAGTTCATTTAGTACACGTATAAAAGTAACTTAGAGCATGTTTCCTAGTAGAAGGAAACTGTGTAAGGGACCCACCTTTTCCCTTGTTTCCTTGGGAATAAATGAAAGGGAGAGAAGAAAACAATAGGAAATATTTTCCTAGTTTTTACTCAAATTATTTTCACCCATATGGAGCAGAAAGTGCAAATTTCATACAAGCATAGGAACATAGAATAGAACTTTGGAATAAGTCTATAAATTGTCCTCACAGGATGTCCAATTAGCTAGAGGGTGACAACTTTGCTACAATGGGAGCAAGGGGTCAATTCCCAACGGACACATGCCCTCGGGAAAAATAAACCCCTCTCACCCTTTAGCCACTTGGTGGTCGGCTATAAGTTGACCCAGTGATTTACCGGGACAGGCTGTGAGAGGCGCCTAGGTGAGTGTAATCACCTTTTTACTACAATGAAATAAGCCTATACTTGAAGGAAAACCATGTTATACTGCTAATAGTTTTCACACTAATAAATACAATATCATAAATTTCTTTCATCACATCAATATAGTTACTGGACATTCTACTCTTTCAAAGAATGTTTGGTGGATCTACACAAACATGAAAAAAATGTTCCATCTTCAATAGATATTAGAAACTGCATTATATTTCAAGAAATTCATCTTTGGAAGAAAACTGCAATAAGAAAACATTACTTGAAGGTTGAGCCAAACTACAAAAGGTAACTTACTTGAGCTTGAAGTCGTGACTTTTCCTGCTTTAACAAAGTTATCTCTGTCTCTGCCTGCATATTTCTGTCAGTAATGGCAAGCACAAAATGTTACCAGGCACGTTTTAGAAAAATCCACTCACTATTTCTTTTGAGCGGCGAAGATAGGTGATAACATTATGCAAGTCACTCTCAGCTTTCAAATCCACAGATTGGGAGGAAAATCCAGCAGAATTGCGCTCTTTTTCAGCAAATCTGATGTGGAGAGACTCCAGCTGACTATGCAATATTTTATTCTAAAACACAGGAGAGTAACCACATTAAAACCAACAGAAATTTACTATAAGATGAAGGCTTGCCAAGCCAAAAATCAGTTGCAATTCTTTTTTTATTTTTTCTACAAAAAGTATCTTAATAACAAAAACATACTTGTTCATTCAATTCATTGTATTTTTTTTCAGCTTCATCCTTCATAGCATTTAATGTTGTCTTATCATTTTCCCAAGATGACTTTAGGATCTCCTGAAAACACAAAAAGGGATGACATATGTAAGACTAAGTGGGCAACCAGTAAAGTATTAACACATGAACAAGTACACTAGATTTTCTTGCATTTGACTAATTGGATTTATCAAGAAAATCATCAGATTCCTCTAGTTGTCATGATGAAATTGCATGTCTGATAAGGAAGGAATGAAAAAAAGCATATGCAATGAATATCGATCATATTGCGACCCATCAGAAAGCTTGTCTGAATACATATACTGCTTATTTAAATCATAGCTCTTCAAAATTGGCTGGTCATGATTCAACTCGTCCAAGTGAAACTAGGATTGGCCAGGCCAAACAATATTTCAACTGACATGGGATAGCCATTCAAACTCCACGAGGCTTGTAGGAAAAGCAAATCACCAACGATCTTTAACAGCTAACAAGGATTCTGCTGCAACATCCCATGTAAAGAAGCACCTCTTTTGTTCTAACCAGTGTTCTAAAAATTGGCCTAAGCGGCCGCCTAGGCGCCAGGCCAACCTAGGCGGGATTATAGCCTAGGCACCTTAGGTGCCGACTAATCGATCGAATCGTCTAGGCACTATAGAAATAGTGTAGATTTTCATGATTTTTTTTAGTTTGGGCTTTTAAATTTAAAGCTCAATTAAAAAAAAAAAAAGACAGCCCGGTGCCCGAAACTCCCGCCATACGAAGTCCCGGGGAAGGATCCATTGTACGCAGCCTTACCCTGCTTTTTGCAAGAGATTATTTTCAGGATTCGAATCCGTGACCTTTTGGTCACATGACAACAACTTTATCGTTGTGTCAAGGCTCCCCTTCATTAATTTAAAGCTCAATTAACTTTTTTTATTGGGCTTAAGTTTAATAAGCCCTAAACTTTGGCCAAACAAGAAAATCAATTTGTTAGTTTACCCTAGCGGCTAGCACCAAACTTCATTTTCATTGTACTGAGTAAACCAAACTAGAGAAATCAGAACGAATGAAGTCCACATTTTGGAGAAATCAAAAAGTCAAAAGGCCGGAGAAGTTGATTTGAAGAAATTATCTGATCTTTCCTGAGCGACTTGGAAGAGATTGAATTGAAGGTTGGTCAAAATCTCATCCTTTGGAAATGTGATTTCATCAGACAACCCTGAAGAAGCTCTAGAGTGTGAGAACTTCACGAGAATGATTTTGCATCCGAAGAAGAAGAGAAGGATCACAATGATATTGAGTTTGTACCCGATGAATAATAAGTTGTTGAAAATTATGGAGAAGTAGAATAAATTTATGATATTTTATTAATTTTGAACCCATTTTAAATTTTATGTTATTGTATTGGAGTTATAGAATGTGATTTATTATGTAATTCATGTTGATACCATAGAATCCACCTAGCGGGTCCCCGTCTAAGTGGCCTAGGCGCTAGGCACCGCCGGACTAGTGCCTAGCGAATTTTAGAACCTTGCTTCTAACTATCAAATCATTCTAGCTAGTTCATCATTTGGTAGCTAAGTGAATCTCAACAAGCACTAGAGAACATAGTCCATAATATTCATCATATCCATATGTTCATGCTTCCTTTACATACACGCAGTCTGCTATTGTAAACATTGAGTTGATCCAAATTCAACAACTTTAGGCAAGTCAGTTAAACTAACAGAGAAATTGGCAGACATGTGATGGGCCCACCATAAGCTCTCATCTATGACTTTATACTGGATCCACTACATGAAGTTCAAGTTTGTAACACTGATGTAAAAAATACATCAGGATATCAAGAGACAATAAATATGTACAGTTCAAACATAAACTGGCAAAATTTCAATATTTTTCCTCGTGCTTTCCTAAGAAATTCCACCTACATTCAGTACACGCCCACATGGTTAATTAGTATCAACCTAAATTTTTTAAAAATCTAATGAGCTGAAAAGAACATATGAATCTAACACAAACCAAGCAAAACTGTTCTCTTTGGCATACAAAGAGGATGAAGAATGTAGAAAACTATAAAAGATATGACCTGCAGATAAAAAAAATATGAAAACAAACAAGTTTTTGAAATATTAAAAGTAATGAAATAAAATCAATGTCAAATATTGGAGAGCAAAATGTATACATTTTCACTTTTCTGCATATCTGAAACCTCTTTCAATTTTGCGATTTCACATTGCATCAAAGACAACTCATTAGATGTTTTAGTCAACTCCTGAATTGTCTCAGATTGAAGAATAACCTGTAATCATCACAAAAAAACAAGTGAGAAACAAAACCTACGGCTTATAGCGAGGGGGAAAAGGAAAATGGCAGCAGTTGTAAGTAAAACTTTTGAAATTCAAAAGAACTAACAAAGTTTAACTGAATATTTTTTAGAACAATTCAAGATAGAACTAAAAGAAAATCAGAGAAAAATGAAATAAATAAAAAATTAGCTGATTCTCATAGTTGTCCTTTTACCTGTCTTTCATAGTTGTGCTGAGTGGTTCGCCAGCGTTCATGTTCCCTGTCTAGATCTCCTTTTAAAGAAGATAGTTGTGTTTCCAGTGCATCTATTTGAGTCCTAGAAAGATATTGGATAAACAATATGAGCATTTATGGAAAATGGATAAGAACTATATACAATGAAGTAGGCAAAAATGACAGCATACACTTTTTGAGCAATTTCCATCCTAAGATCAGAAGTTTCAGCAAAAAGAGCTGAGATTTCCCTATCTTTCACTTCAGTAAGAGAGAGAATCTCTTCACACTTCAATACATATTTTTTCTCAAGCTCAGATACCTTATCCTTGAGAGAGAAAACTTCATCATCTAATGCCTTTTTCACACTTTCTGCCTATAGCCATCAAACCAAAGTAGAAAACTCTTAATGTTACTTAATCTCATAACATAATTTCAAAGATCAGGGTTCTTGTCAATCGGCTTAAAAAAACACTAAACCACCTCTATTTTGTATGTCTCATATGCAGATTCAATTTGCTTCAAAGCGATTTCGTTCGTGTGCGCTATTTCTTTGTACTGTTCACAAAGACAAGCACAAGAATTTGAAGATTAAGAGAAACTACCATGATAATGAATACTGTGCCAAGTACCTGAATCATATAATCCTTGTTTGCACGTGCCTCCTCCCTCAATCTTTCTAATTCCTCTCTGACTCTCCTAATGTCTCCAGTATCCTATTAGAATCATCAAAAGAAATAGCATTGACATAAGTAATTGGTAGCCCAAAAGTTCTATGCATTAACATAGCTCGGGAGCGACAAATATGTTTAGCAAACAGCTGAATTTCAGGTAATAAAAATAATATACTGTTTGTATCAACTTGCAAACACTAAGAATCCTGTGTTAACATAAAACATGGAAGAATGCCAACTTGAAAATACACACCAGATTCTATGAAACTGTCAAAGAATTACAAAGGGGAAACAAAACAAGAATTCAAACAAAGTTGCAGAACTCTATCATGAGAACCAATTTATCACAATACTAGTCAACAAAGTTTTAAAAAAATCGAGTAAAGTAATCATCTGTAGTAGCAAAAAATAAACAACAAAAAAAAGGATTTGCAGAGGTAAACAACCAACAAGCAACACATACCTCGTTTGGAGAAAACACTCGATGCTCATATATGTTATCCCCCTTGCCAAGCTGTAGAATTGCATGTATGACATAAATAGCACATATATATTTCAAAGTAAAAAAAAATCAGAAAAATATAGAAATAATTAAAACTATCTGATGCAAGTTACGAACTTATTCATATGCAATACAATACAACAACCAAGCATTATCCCTGGGGTCGACTATATGGATCCTTTAACGCTATTGAGCTCTATCTTCTATTATATCATCATCTATACTTAAATAAATTTTATCTTATTTTATTGTTGCTAACCAAGTCAATTTTATTACAAATTTATTCATCTTATAAATTTTAAAATTGTAGACGATTTAAATAAACATCCTATTTTAAGTGTCAAAAAGTTTTCTATCTTTTGATTTGGTTTGAATCAAGATTTAAAATTTCAATCCGTGCCGAGATTTCAATCTCAGACTGGAATGATACGATTTCGGTATTGTATCGTGCCGTACCGATACAGTTTCGGTATTTTTTTATTTATATATAGTAATTATAAGATAAATACATTTATGATGTATATAAAATAAGTTGTATATTGAATTTGTATAAGTTCTCAATTATTGAATATTTAATATTGTTAAAAAAATAATTAAATATATTTTTTAAATAAAATTGATTTATCAATAACTTAAATTAAAATTAATCTATGTATAATAAGTATATAAATTAATACAAAAATATATAATAATTATATAAATTAACTATTTATTCATTTAATTAATTATTAATTAAATAATATATATTTTAAATAATAAAAAATATAAAACAATAAAAAATTATCAGGATATAAATCTAATTTATTAGAATTTTTTTAAAAAATGGATTTTTAAAAAAAAATAGAATTTTTAAAGACTTTTTTAAATTTTTTAAAAAAAATTAAATGAAATTTAAAATAATAAAAAATATTAGAATATCAGAATTATTAAATTTTAAAATAATAATTAATAAAATCTATTTTAATTTTAAATATATTTTTTATATATTTTATTAGGATAATTTAATTAAGATTTATAAAAGTCTGTTTGAAATATCATGCATACCTTAGGAATTGTTTAAATTAATTAAATAGAAATTTAAATTTTGAAAAAAAACGTCGTTGCCCTGCCTAAACGCGCCACTGCCTGCCTGCATTGGATCGGGGGACGCATCCGACGATGTCGGAGGCATCCCGACACGCCGAAGGCGTCGCAAGAGGCGTCCCGCGACGCCTTCGGCACCACTGGAGGCGTCCCGATGCTTCCAGCGCCGTCGGAGGCGTCCCGTGACTTCTCCGACGCCACCTGCGACGCATCGAGACAGGGACACCTCCAATACCGGTTTCACCCGTCAGGCAGAACAGTAAAAACCGTCCATGCCAGGCAACACAGAATGACATTTTAATCTATGGTTTGAATATCTTTTAATTTAGAAAGACATTAATAATTTGGATTGGTTTTTTAGTTCGATAGGATTTTATATATCCACTTTCTAATAAATTTATTTGTTAAGTAATTAAAGTTTTCGTAGATAAGTGAACATATATTATCCTATTTGTTTAATTTTATTTTCAATGTTAGGTGGGTTTGAAACTTCAAAGAGACCTAAACCCCCTCTTTATAATTTATCTTAGAATAAATAATATTTTAATTGATATATTTATAGTTGTGAAAATATGGTGTTCCATGTTCATCTTTCTGCAATCTATAGTACTGCATAGATTGGTATTGAAGCTATAACCTAATGGTTCAATTAGATACTTGTTCTACTATGCATTACAATTCTTCAGCATCTAATCTACTCCCAACCACCATCAAACCATTTCTATTGATTGAGATGGAGAAGAACGTCAGATGTTCTTTGTGATAGTAAAGTACTTCTAAAACTTAAAGAGAAGTTCTACAAAATGACCGTTAAACATGATATGTTATATGGAGTTGAATATGTTGAAAATATGAAGCTAGCACACAAGCAAAAGACGAGCGACATAAAGATGGAGATGTTAAGATGGGCATGCAGATATACAAGAATAGATAGAATAAGAATGAGAACATTAAAGAAAAAATAGGAGTTGCACATTATGAGAAAAAACTCCGAGAGACGCATTTAAGATGATATAAACATGTACTTAGCATACTAATAAATGCACTAGTTAGGTGATGTAAAACTATGTAAATATACACATTAATCGAGGAATAGTAAGACTAAAGAAAACTTAATTAGCAATAATAAAATACGATAACATGCATTTAAATACAAAGGATGATATAGTAGGGGACCGTGCCCAATGGCATAGGAAGATCCATATAGTTAGTGAGGTAAGATAAAGGCTTTGTTGTTGTTTATCCTCTTGTATAATAAATTTTGGCTCCACCCACCAACGTACCAATGCCCATATTTGAACAATAATCCGGCAAAATAGATGACCATGACTGCACTTGCTCCCTCCTATTGCCAAGCTAACAAATACCAACAAAGGCACATGCGACGCCTTGTTCCAACTATGGCATGCCTTCTCCACCTATCGCACCTCTTCAATGACTCATCATTGTTGGTACTCACCCACCACTGCCACTATTCCTGCCGCTCACCCACCTCACCACTTATTTCTTTGCTTGAGAAGAAGTCAAGCTTAAAGAGAGCTATCGAACATCGCTTACTATCCACACAATCGCCTCATCTCCAAACAAAGCCACCCTCATGTTTTCTCTTTGCAATCTTCATCCTACTACTTCCAACCATGTTTGCATTCCGCCTTCACCAACCCACAACAACACCCAAATGCACAAGCCATACAATCCTATTGAAGAAGAAGAACAAGAATAAAGTGTTGCAAACCACGATAAAGCTGACCACTACGTGAGACAACAAGAGAAGAGAGAAAAAAAGTGATAAGAGACATCAGAGTCAAAAGTTGCAAGCTCTACATGAGTTTCAATCTAAGAATTCCTATAGCAACAAGATAAGAGAATTTACTTGCAACAACTAAATTAAAAAATTTTGATCGACCCTTAGCAGTTTATGATCGGACAAAACTTGTCTGTATCATCTCAATGTAAACACACCTCTTTGAATATCCTTTGTTTATTTAGTTGTAAGTTTGAATTATTTGCATTTAATTAATTTTTATAATAAATTTTTAATATTACTCTTCATTAGAAAATCAACTAAAAATATTATCATGTCCCTAATTTAAGAGCACACTAAAAATAAAAGTAATAGGCTTAGCAAGATGTAATAAGATAAATTAAAATTATACCTGACACAAATATTAATTATTATAAAGTACCAAATGATATTGGTAAATTATCAACTTCTATTCATGAATTCAAATTATCTAAGGAGGTGCTTGGTTGGATGGTATGGGAATGAGGAATGAGAAAGGAATGGAATATTACTGCTTGGTTTGGGTAATTAGTGGTGGGTCCCATGGATTCATTCCCCCAAACATGGGAATGGGCCATTACATAGCCGTTATTCCCATTCCCTTCCGGGAACCAAGCGCCCCTTAATTTCTACTAGTTTAATTACATGGTGAAGAAATTTGATTTTAATGTTTGTTTATTCAAGTTATCAACTTGTTTAAGCCCTAGTTTAATTTCCAAATGGGAGAATACACTGATTTGCTAATAAAATTTCATAATTTTTCTTTGTTATTAACTATCACATAGGTTGGCTTTGCTTTTTGCAGATTCATCACAACATTACCACTTTTACTCCTTGCTATTGTGAGCATAGGCATGGTCATTGCCTGATGACAAGCTCAGATGTTTCCTTGTTCATTTGAAAGGGTAACCAAAAGGAAGAAAACAAAGTCAAAGCCCAAAAGAAAAAATAAACTAAAAATACTTTTACCCCTGGCTTAGAAGATGCTATTATTGTTGTTTACACATTGGAATGGGAAACCTAATAAAAAATGATCACAACTCCTCTGGAGTCAATTTCTTAATTTGGTAGGAATGTCTTTAATTTGGAAAGAATTTTAGGAACTTAAATTATTTTTCGAGTTTGGTAGGATTTTATATATTCAAATTATAGTCTATCTATTTCCTAAGTTCTTCAAGTCCTTTTAAGCAAGTGAATATTTGCTACCCTATTGTTTTTTCCCAGCATTAGATGGATTTGAGCCTTTAAAAAGACTTCCACTCACCTTTGTAATTTATTTTTGAATCAATGAGATTTTTTATAAATTTATCAATGTGAAAGTATAGTGCTTTGGTAGTTTGGTTCATATCTTTCCTCATACTAGCGCTATATCATTGTCATTTATGCAAAATCCAAAAAAAAAAAAAGACAGTCCGGTGCACGAAGCTCATGCTATGCGGGGTCCCAGGAAAGGATCCATTGTAAGCAGCCTTACCCTACTTTTTGCAAGAGGCTAACTCGTGACCTTTTGGTCATAAAGCAACAACTTTACGGTTGCGCCAAGGCGCCCCATCATTGTCATTTATGCAAAATCCTCAAAAAATTGGTTAATTTGATCAGGTATTTCAGTTCAGTGCAATTATGACTAAAGAACGGCACTGCTATATGTAGACCAGTGAACCAAGTCACAAGTTTGTTCAGGCAGGCAATCTATAGTGTGGGCATAACAACAGGGTTATGCTATGGCCTGGTTGAACATGTTAATCTGAAACACTTACTGAAGGAGGTTTTGCTACAGCTTTTAGCTTTACTCCAAATCAAGATAAACTGAATTTTGTCCCCATTTAAGTTTTCCCCATGTTTAGAGTATTTTTACAGCAATAATCATCCAAACATTTATCAGTTAGATGTTGACACTTGGCAAAGTCCCACATTAAGTAGTAGGTTTTGAATTTATGGTTAACTAATCCATTTATTTGATTAAAAAAACAATAGTACAGTCACCCACAAATGATAATGTCAGACTTTTAGCTTTTGCATACGAAATGTGTATCAGATCATCATCTCTAAAATCGAAATGCAAATGATAAAATAATATAGCTGAAGCTCCTGCCTGTGACCAGGCAAGTTTGACTTGCTGCTAAATAGGACACAAAGACGCGTACCTTTTCTTCAGCAGTCTTCATCCTTAATTCAAACTCAGAGCATCGAGCCTATGATGGCATGAAAATTCATTTAGGCAGTGGAGCCAAAAAAAGGAAAAATATCTAGACTATTTAAAATGAAAACCTCAGCTACTGCAGCTCTAGATTCAGCAGAAGCAACAGCCCCCCAAGCATCAGCTAATTCTTTCTTCATTTCTTGAAATTGTTTTATTGAAGTCTCCAGTATATTTTCCTTGTCATTTGTTAATACACGAAGACGATCCCGTTCTTCTTGAAGTTCGCCCTTAGCTTCTGCCCACTCTCTCTGACCAGATGAAATTTGATGTCAAGATAAGAATAACTACTATACAAGGCACAACAAAAAACATTAAATCCAAAATTCAATGCTAAGGAAAATGTCTAAGCAAGAAAATGTGCAGGCTGTAGACATAATTAAGTTGATTGGCAAAAATAAGCCACATACCAAAGGTATCTTTAGTTGGCAATTATAGAGTCAACTAGTCATCTAGCTGAATCAGAAGATCAAAATCTCAAACTAACATGGTCATGCAACACAGCGTATCCAATTTTCACTAGCAAAATAGAAAGGATTAAATTTTTAATTAGAGCAATGGTTTTGAAACCAACCCAGAACAGTACTGTCTTGTTGAGGAAAAAAGTCAACACTAACCATGGTTCGGATCATCCTGACCAAATATTATGTCTAAATGTCTAATTGAACGGATTTGGACTAAATATGGACCTAACTGACTTCAATTAATGCCTAAATGTAACACTGAATTATTATTGTGTGATGTATGGCATAATTTGGGTTTGATTTTTGTTGAATCCAAATTAAGCATACAAGCAAAATGAATTAGGCTGTTATATAATCGACTCAATTAGAGATTATAACTGCTCATCACTAACTGCTTCCACTATCATTGAAAGTCTCATGCAAAGACTCAGGGGGCGTTTGGTATGAGCATGGAAATGAGAATCGGAATGGGAATTATTGTGGAATGGGAATGGATATGAGCATGGATATCACTCTTAAAAGCAATGTTTGGTTAGTTGCATACTTTCTATCGGAATAAATCAATATTCCCTTTTTTACCCTTAAAGGAAAATAAGAGAAAAAAAATTAGATGTGAGAGAAAACTATGATGAAAGAGAATGATGAGAGAGAAAGTATGATGAGAGAGGAAATGTGATGAGAAAGAATGAAGAGAGAGAAAGTGTGATGAGAGAAAATGAGAAAAGAGAGTGTGATAGAAGAGAGCATGATGAGAGATAAAATATGATGTGAGAGAAATTATGATGGGAGAGGATAAAGAGATAGAAAATGTAATGAGAAAAAATGAGGGGAGAGAGAGTGTGTGATGAGAGAGATTGAGGTGAGAGAAAGTATGATGAGAGAGAAAGTGTGCTGAGAAAAAAAGAGAACAGTGAGTGTGATGGGAGAGATGATGAGAGAGAAAGTATGATGAGAGAGAAAGTGTGTTGAGGAAAAAAAGGAGGGAGTGTGATAAGAGAGATTGAGGAGAGAGAAAGTGTAATGAGAGCGAAAGTGTGATGAGAAAAAAAAAAAAAAAAGAGTGTGATGGGAGAGATTGAGGAGAGAGAAAGTATGATGAGAGAGAAAGTATGATGAAAAAAAGAAGGAAGAGAGTGTGATGGAAGAGATTGAGGAGAAAGAAAGTATGATGAGAGAGAAAGTGTAATGAGAAAAAAGAGGAAAGGGAGTGTGATAGGAGAGAGAAAGTGTGTGATAAAATGATGAGAGAGAAAATATGATGAGAGAGAACAAGGAGAGAGAAGTGATATGAAGAAAAAATAAATAAATAAATTTTGATATTTGATATTAAGGGAGAAAATTTTAATTTTAGATCAAGGATATTTTTGGAATAAGAGAATATTTTGATTGATGAAAATAGGGTAATGGCTCATTGAAGGGGAGGTACATGGGAATGAGTTATTACCCAATTTCAAGGATTCATTCCCTTATTCCTATTCCTATTCCTATAATCCAAACATTAACAATGGCAATCAATGATTCTCATTCCCATTCCCCACTCCTATTCCTCTAAACCAAACGCCCCCTCAACATTTGTCTAGCATTAGGCTTGTCATGCATCCTCATACAAGATTCATAGCATGTATTTGCCATCGATCTATCGCTATTACCACATGGATGAAAGCATATATCATGTGGAATAATCTATTTTCTATAGGGTAGTGAAATGTAAAAAAAATGAAAAGACCTTCAAAAGAGACACTTCAGTGGGAAAAAGTTCCAACACATAAGTATTAAGAACTCTTTTCATTCTAAGATAATTACCACCAATGAGCTTTGAACAACAAATGAGATGTTGCATTCAAAAAATAAGATGACATACGCTATCATAAATGAGATTGGCATGTTGTGACATCTTGAATCCAAACAATTTTACAACTGAGGTAAAGTATAGCAAAACTTTGAAATATACACTCATGATAGTTTTTGGGGCATATCAAAATTAAGTTGGCATTTACAGAAAGCACAACCCACCTTCCATGCAACAACTTAAATATATATATAGAGGGAGAGAGGAAACAAAAGGGAAAATAATAGACAAAGAAACATATTATATGACTAGTAATGTTAGCAGGAGTTACCAAATTAAGTGATAAGCTAAGAGAATGCAATTCACCATACCTCTACCCGTTTTGAGTATTCCTCCAGCTTTTTCATTCCAATGGCTCTTGAATTCTGCATTATAAGAAAATGGTTACCATATGTAACAATGTGAAGTCCTAAAAAACAAGGTCAAAGAGACAGCTCAAGGGACTTATACCTCCCGAACCTCTTCTGAACTTTGAATTGTGTCAAGGCTAGCCTGCATTAAAAAAATAATATATCAGAGTTCACAGAATAAACTGCCGCGTATCAAACTTGTGTCACAATAGTTCGAGTAAAATCTCCCATGAAAAAAAAGGCAGGCACAAAAGGAAATGCCCAGCTGAGAAAGCCAGGCAAAACAACAATCATACCAGTCCTATACAGGGGATTATTAATCATTTTTGCACTTGCTGTTTTATTTGCCAAATATTTCTTCAATTGAGAGAGAGACTAGTAGGAATTCTCTTATCCCATTCATAAAGATACCATCCTCATAATTATCCATGGCTGATTTTGTCTATAACTTGACCATTTAAAAAAATGTGGAGGAAAGTCGGAGAAATAGCTGATACTACTGGAAGGATTCATCTTAGCTTTATTGATACTATTGAAGGGTGTTGCTCCCAGTTTCCGTTTGATCCCTGCTAAAGAAAATCTGTGTGTGTGTGTGTGCGCGTGCGGGTCATGTCAGGTATGATATGCTAGATATACAACTCCATTTCGATAGTTATTTTTCATTTCAGCTGGAAAACGTAATCAGATGTTTTGGATACTATGTGATCAAGAAATAGTGATATGCTAGATATACAATTCCATTTCGATAGTTATTTTTCATTTCAACTGGAAAACACAATCAGATGTTTTGGATACTATGTGATCAAGAAATACTGATATGCTAGATATAAAATTCCATTTCGATAGTTATTTTTCATTTCAGCTGGAAAACACAATCAGATGTTTTGGATACTATGTGATCAAGAAATAGTAACTCATATTACAAAAGAATATTTTGTGCGATGATCCATTACTATAAACGGATGGCTTTGAGATTTTTTATGGGCCCAAGCATATCAGGTAATTTAGTTTTTGTGGTTCTTCATTGTCTGCATATGGTCTTTTTTCCTTGGGTGTTCATTTTGTATGGGATTTCAGTTTAATGTTTCTATTCAGAGGTCATGGTTATTAGCGAGAATTCATTGAATTCATTGTTTGGTCTCATAATAGATTTAATGTTGCTCCTACTACTCAGCCAAGAGCTTTGAGCATTATATAAGGATGTGCTATAGGAGTATCCCATGTGGGTGTAATTGCCACGTGGGCATTATTCTTAGCAAGAATTATTGTAGTAGGATAATGGCTAAAAGGATTTGAAATGCATTATGGTATTAAGATGTCCAAGGTTTAGCCAAGGCTTAGCTCAGGACCCCACTACAAGTCGTATTTGGTTTGTATTGCTACCGCACATGACTTTGAGTCATGATGATATTACCGAGGAACCTTTTTGCTTCTCACTTTAGACAGTTAGCAATAATCTTTATGTGGACGTCTGGAGAAATTTTGAGTCATGGATACAAGACCCTTTACACGTAAGACCCATTGCTCATGCAATTTCGGAATCAGAAGCTTTTACTTGAGGAGGTGCTACAAGTCCAGTGAGCATACATATTCTGATGAAAGGCTAGTAATTGTGATTAGAGAATAGAAGTCACCTGAAGACGATGCACTCTCTCTGATAAATTGCGAATTTCATCTAATGCTCTCTTCTCTGAGTTACTAATTATCTCTTTTTCATGCTTCAGAATGGACACCTGAGAGAAAGGTACACTGAATTAATGCAATCAAACCTAAACAAATAAATCAAAAGCAACCAATCCAACCTCCATGGATAGTTTTCTTGCATTCTCCTCAGCTTCTTGTACAGAATTAGAAGATTCTCGAAGCCTCTTTTGGAAATCAACCACTAGCTGAGTTAATTCCAAATTTCTAGTTGAGCCAACATTAGCCTCATTTCTCTGCATAGATTTGGCAGTCAAATCGATTAGAAATATATGAATGGAGCAAAGTATAGAAACAACTTCCAAAACCAAAATGATATAAAGGAAAAAGAGAGATGTGAGCAAAAACAACACACAAAAAAGATGGTAACTCCTATTTAGTACAATCGAATATATCACCAAACTAGTTCATAAATCTATAGTATATCCTAACTTCATATTAATCTAAATACTGGAAGATATTTTCCCTTAGACAAGTAATTTCATTCATATGATTCATATGTAATATAATAAAACATTTTCAAGAAGTTATATGTAAAACTTCAATCTAAGTTCCAAGTCAAGAAGAAAAAGGTTGAGGATTGAGTTAGACCTAGATAACCAGTGTTAAGATTATCTAAACCTATAGCTCACCCAAAATAGTTGGGATAAACATGGCTCAATGATGATGATGGTGTCAACAAGAAATTGCATTTCTTCAAATGGCTACTCTGTTCACCTTCTCGTTGTAAATACATAAACAGCATGGTGCAATCTCACCAAGAAATGGAGCTTTGTGTTTTAGCAAGCATGTTAAACCTTAATTGGGAGAGAGATTTTGACACCCAAATTGTCTCACAAGCAGGCATGTAACTCTTAGGCTAATGAAGTGCCTTCATAAGATTAGATGAGTGAACTATTATTAATTTAGACTTGAGGATTTTGGACCATTTGTTGGGCCAAACATGTTAATGGACTAATTTTTACTGCATGCCAAGTCAATACATTAGTGCTTTCCACTTGGGTACACAATGGAAGTCAACGCCTTGAGTTTGAAAGACCTAACATGATCGAGCGGATTCTAAAAAATTACCAGTTTCACTGTAATTACAGTCAGAAAATGACACAGAAGATTGGTATGGTAGAGAATGACAATTTCCCATTCTTTGCAAATGTTGCAAGTATGTGGCTGAGAACAGTGCAAACCACAATGAGTTGAACATATGTAGAGAAGTTACGTAATCAATGATTTAGCATTTATTAGCATTAGAGACAACACTAAATTGAAGTAGGCCATAGGAGGTCAATGTGAATGTGTGACAAGGAATACAATGAGTGGTTCATGAAACAAATATTTACGACACTGGTTTTAAGAAAAAGATACCTGGCGTTCAATTTCTTTTTTCAAATCATCAAGCTGATCTTTAGCAAAGATAGCTTCCAGGGTCATCTTATCGCGTTCTGATCGCAATAGTGCAACTTCACTCCTTTATGGAAGAAGGAAAACAAGCATAACAAGATTTAGAAAGACCGCAGACAGAAGCAAGAAACAATAGCAATTAGTCAACACCAAACAGGTGTTTACAGTCTTTATTTATGAGAATAAAATGTTAATTGTTTTGACAGTACTGCAATAGAAACATTATTTTCCAAGGTGGAAATGACCAGTTAGAGAAACCCAAATAGCAGATGGTGTGGACATGTATTTCAAACCCTTGCAATGTTGGAAAGCCTGAAGTTTGCAAGCATATATCAAATGAAGGGGAAAATTATGAAGAGATACTTG
Source organism: Zingiber officinale (assembly GCF_018446385.1). Taxonomy (NCBI): domain Eukaryota; kingdom Viridiplantae; phylum Streptophyta; class Magnoliopsida; order Zingiberales; family Zingiberaceae; genus Zingiber; species Zingiber officinale. The sequence continues at coordinate 47,976,831 of NC_056003.1, read as the reverse complement.
TTGAGTTTAACTTAATACAAGGTTATATGCAAGTAAAACATCTTCACAAAAATATCTTATGAATATGGTATTACAACAGCTCAGGCAGTGTGTTTTATGTACTAGGGTATTTATGGTATTTTACAGAATGGAAAAGCATACATTTAGAAGTATTAGGGTAGCAGAGACTAAAACGTATTCTACTTCAGCTAGAGATAGTGCATTCAAGTTAATCAACAATACCTGAACTTTGCCAAGTCCTCCTCAAGATTCTTAGCACGTTCTGCAAGTTGCTCATATGCCTTTTTCGAAACATCCTGCTCAGATAGTAAGAAAGAACATGAATGGATCAATGGCAAGCAACATAAATGAAGAGGATTTAGTCAGAGAATAGATCCATAAAATATACCTGGGAACCCTCAAATAGAAGCATAAGATCCTTCTTTCCATCTTCTGCAAAATATGTATACAAAATTGTCAGAATGTTTGATACGGTAACTTTAATGAAGACAGGCTTATGATATTTTATCTGCAGAAAAAACAAAATCTAGGAGCTCACAAGATTCACATAACAAAAAAACGAAGTATTACTAGATGAAACAACAACAATAATCATAGGTTGGTTCCCACCATACAAGTGGCTGCCTTTGTTACACAAGGTACTAACCTTAGGCCATGACATCATTTTAAAAAAATCTCATAATAAAGTTGGCCAATAGATTATGAGCCCAAAAACATGCTCAGATCAATCCATAATCCATGGATTGGCCAATATAACATATTATACTGCATAGCCAAGTTTCATTGTGAATTTATACCAAAGAAAAAGACAGTGTGCTTCTTCAACTATTCATATAAGGTGTATGTCATGCAAATATGAACTCACTTGCTGGTCCATGGTAAAACATATAATGATATACAAGACAGACAATAGTGCTGCCAACCAGCTTCAAAAGCTTTGAAGTATGAACAGAGCATATAAGAGCTCTGATGATCTCTTAAAGTGAATTTTAGCACTCCTACAGTTATAATCAAGATGAGCAAATCTTAAGAATGTAAGGTAACAATTAACCAAAAGATTCAAAAACATGATTTGATGAAAGACTTCCAAGGATGATCCTAACAGAGTAGCTAAGGGCTCTGATGAACGCCTGAAGTAAACTTCAGCACTCAGATAACTATTATTTTGGGAAAAAAAAAAAGATAATCAAGATGAACAAATTGGACAAATTAAGTTGACAATTGTCAAAAAAAATTAAATCATGATTTAATACAATACTTCCAAGGATCATCCTAACAGAAACTAAGCAGCAGATATAATGCACAAGGACAATCAGAGTTCACACATCTACCCCACTAATAGGCAAAGAATTTGTTTCCATGTAAACCTAAGCAATCAAGGAGACAAGAGAGTAATGGAAATCAAGAGTTAACTATTAAAGACAGTTCTAGTAAATTCAATATAAATAAAGAGCAACCTTCAAGTTTTCCAGTGCTTGCATTAGTAGATGTGTGCATCTTCTGCTCTTCTTCATACAATCTTCTATACATAGCAACCTACACGAGCAACAGGAAGGACTTTCCGAAAGATGTCTTAATGTTGAATGTTGGGCAATTTGCTATATATTCTTTTCCTTGTGTAAGTATGAACAAAGTACCATGCGAAAGACTTACAGAACCATGAAGAGATTCAATCATCTGATTCTGTTCTTCAGACCTTTTAAGCACCGTTTCAACCTTACTTGTTGCCTCAGCAGTGATCTTTTGGAGCTGGAACTCGAACGTATCCTTAAAAAGAAAGATGAATAAAAGAACAAGTTGAGGAAATAAACAAGCTCCTCGATACAAATAAAAGTACCAGAAAGCATCTGCTGAACTGTAAATTTAAGTTTACCTTTAGATCTACTTCCTTATTTTCTATCTCAGTGGAAAGGCTAAGCACCTGACCACGAAGTTGGACATTTTGCACTACTAGTCCATGTATGTCCTTAAAAGAAACCTGTTTCAATTTGTCAATATACAAATATGTTAAATCGAAAGACCTCATTATCCAAAAAGATGTTATATCTTTGCAAAAGAAAAAGAAAAAAAATCACAAGACTTGAGGTTGTTGGAAAGCTGACATACTGGGTATTCAGAAGTTGACCTTCCAACATCAGGATCGTCAATGTTGACTGAGCTTATAAGAGTATTGTCAGCATAAAATGAAGTAACACCACAGCGAACTTGTATATCTTGGCATTCTTTCAAGAGTATTGTTACCTATTACAATCATTGAATGCCAAAAAATAAGTAACTATAAAATTTCTCCATAAGGAAATAATTATATTTGCTAACATCTTCATATACAGAGAACATTCAGATTACGAACCAAGAAGAAACCTTAAAAATTAAATCATGAAAGATGAGAGATGAAGAAACCTGCTTCTCAAAATCAGTTATTTGCTTCTGTGCAATTAAATTATCACGCTTGTGCTTTCTCAACTCAGCCTAAAGAAAAGAATAGAATATTAAAACAAACACAGTATCATATACAGTTTCATAATAAAAGAACAGCACACCTTCAAATTCCTTATTGTATTCTCCAAGTTATCATAGTCTATCAATGACTGCTGCAGCTTTTGATTCATCAAATTGTAGGCTTCAATCATCCTCCCGTGTTCAGCTGCCAGAAGCCATATATTTTCTCTCTTAAGTGATATGTGCAACAACCATAAATTTAAGATACAGAGGCAGCATGGCTATGAAGCATATAACTCAAACTGGCACTAATATACCATGCATTTTAAAGCTTACGTATATCAAGAAACTTCAGAAAACAAGAAGAATATACTGAACTGTGACGCTGAAGTATGGCTTGCTCTACGAGAACCACCCTACTACACTGTGTGCAGTGCTTCTATGGTCATGTAATACTACCTACCTAGGTAGGTAGCTACCTAAACAGTGTGTTGGAAATCCTATCATCATTAAATCAAAGATATGCAAATCAGGAAAAATAAGAAAGGATCATTTGTCAATTATTAGCTTTAATTAGCTTTAATTAGTTTCCTTATTATTTAATTTCCTTTTCATTAGTTTCCTTTCTATTGTAAATTCTCTCTATAAATAAGAGAGTTGTGTACCTATTCTTTTGTATAAGAAATTATTTCTTCCTCATTTTCTAAGTTGGTATCAGAGCTATGTCAGAAGTCGCGTCCGAAACCACTACAATCCCTTCTGAGACCCTGCAACATCATTCCAATTCGCATTCAGTCCAGATCACCAGCATCCGCCTAAATGGTGACAACTTCCTCCGGTGGTCGCAATCCATCCAAATGTATATCCGTGGGCAAGGAAAAATTGGTTATATCACGGGTGACAAGAAGGCTCCTGCTCTTAATGATCTGTTGCATGCCATATGGGATGCTGAAAACTCCATGGTTATGACATGGCTAGTCAATTCCATGGAGGAGGATATAAGTACCAATTACATGTGTTATCCTACTGCAAAAGAAGCCGACTCAGGTCCCTTCAACAAAGAGCAGATGGATCAACTCTTGAAGCTGATAAAATCCAACTTCTCATCTCGTATTCCTAGTGTTTCCTTGGCACAAACAGGTAGCAATCCTAAAGCTCTCCACATGTCTAAAGTGGATCATAGATTCTGGAGCCACCACATGTCTAGTTGCTCTCACCTATTTGATACTTATTCCCGTTGTTCTGGAAACGAGAAAATTAGAATTGCCGATGGTAGTTTTTCACCTATTGCAAGAAAAGGACTTATCAAACTGATCGAACAATTTAATCTCAATTCTGTTCTTCATGTTCCTAAATTAGCCTACAACCTTTTGTCTATTAGTAAACTATCTAAAGATTCTAATTATCGTATTATATTTTTTGAATCACATTGTGAATTTCAAGAACCAGAACTCGAGAAAGATGATTGGGTGTGCTAGGATGATTGAAGGTCTCTACTACTTGGATGAAATACCTGTTAGTAATAAAAAAGCTCAGAGTCTTAACAGTATTAGTTCAAACTCAGTTCGAAAAAAAATAATGCTATGGCACTATAAATTAGGACATCCTACTTTCCGTATCTAAAAATCTTATTTCCAGAATTATTTAAAGGCATTGATTGTTCTTCTTTACATTGTGAAACTTATTTTTTTGCAAAATTTCATCGTTCAACTTATTTGCTAAAAAATTACCCGACCTCCAAACCTTGTTACTTGATTCATAGTGATGTTTGGAAAAAATGATTTGTAACATTTATTGATGACCATATATGTTTATGTTGGATTTATCTAATGAATAAAAAATTAGAAGTGAGAAATTTGTTCAAAAATTTTTACACTCTGATTGAAAACCAATTTCAAACCAAAATTTGTATTTTATATTATGACAATGGAACAGAATAATTTACTGAGCACTTGGGTGATTTTTTGAATGAAAAAGGTATTTATCATCAATCCACTTGCCGAGAAACCCCTCAACAAAATGGCATTGCAAAATGAAAAAATAAACATTTACTTGAAGTAGCACGTGCCCTAATGTTTTATATGAATGGTCCTAAATATTTATGGGGTGAAGCAATTTTAACAGCCTCTTATTTGATAAATAGGATACCTAGTAAGGTGTTAGAGTACAAAACACCTCTTGATCATCTTAAAAAAAGTTTCCTAAAATTAGATTGTTTTCTAATTTGTCTATCAAAGTTTTTGGATGTCCTGTCTATATTCATGTTCCATGCCAATTTCGTTCAAAACTTGAACCACGTGATATAAAATGTGTATTCTAGGGTTATTCGTCAAACAAAAAGGGGTATAAGTGTTTTGATCCTCAAACAAAAAAAAAATTGTGAGCATGGATGTGTCCTTTTTAGAAACAAAACCTTATTTTTCTAAAAATTCTCTTCAGGAGACGACAAGTGAAAAAAAGGTAATTCTTTGGACATTTCTAACCCACTTCCCAATATCATTTTTCCCAACAATCTTGAAAATAATCACCCACCTCTAGTGCCTAGTGTTGGAAACTCTCGATCAGAGGGAGAAATACTACAAACTAATCATCGTGATCTGAATTCTGAGCTTTAGGTTTATACTAGGAAGAGATTTCATCTGAGGAATAAAGACTCGAATGTCAAGCCTGCACAACACCGGTCTAAAAAACCAAGCTCTGGCTTCGAAATTTCAGGTAACCCTATCACAAGTCCAGCTTTGATTCCTCTTATTGTGTCTAATTCTTCACCTACTATTCCCGATCTTGATATTCCTATTGCAATTAGAAAAGGTGTTCAAAATTACACTAATCATCCTATTGCAAATTATCTTTCCTACCAAAGACTCAAAAAATCATAAAGCTTTCACTTCTAGGTTTTCACATTTGTTTGTTCCAAGGAATATACAGGAAGCGTTGAATGATCCGAGTTGGAATTTAGCAGTCATGGAAGAGATGAATGCTTTAAGGAGAAGTGGCACTTGGGAGATAGTTGATCTACCCAAAGGCAAGAAACGAGTTGGGTGTTTACAATAAAATGTAAAGTTGATGGAAGCATTGAAAGGTACAAGGCTAGACTGGTGGCTAAAGGCTTCACTCAGACTTATGGGGTTGACTATCAAGAGACCTTTGCTCCAGTTGCTAAGATAAACTCTATCAGAATTATGTTATCTCTTGCAGTAAATTCAGATTGGCCTCTACATCAACTTGGCATTAAAAACGCATTTCTCAATGGTGATCTAGAAGAGGAGGTATTTATGAGTCTACTGCCAGGATTTGAGAAGGGACTTGGCAGTGAAAGTGTGCAAATTAAACAAGGCATTATATGTACTTAAACAGTCACCCAGATCATGGTTTGAATGCTTTGGAAAGGTTGTTATTAGTTATGATTTTTTGCAGAGTCAAGCAGATCAGACAATATTTTATAAACATTCAAAAAGGGGTAAAGTTGTTGTTTTAATTGTTTACGTTAATAACATCATCTTAACCGGTGATGATGAAACAGAATTAGCAGACTTAAAGAGGAGACTCGCAAAAGAGTTTCAAATTAAAGATCTTGGAGCCCTCAAGAATTTCCTCGGAATGGAATTTGCAAGGTCTAAGGAAAGTATATTTGTTAATCAAAGAAAATATATTCTTTATCTCCTTGGAGAAACAGGTTTGCTGGGTGTAAAATGATTGAGACTCCAATTGAGTCTAACTTGAAGTTACAAGCTGCTAGGGCTGAAGAAGTAAAGAACAGGGACCTTTATCAAAGACTCATAGGAAAATTGATTTACTTGTCTCATACGCGGCCTAATATCGCTTTCGCAGTTAGAATAGTAAGTCAGTTCATGCACTCACCAGGAGCAGAACATTTCGAGATCGTTTATAGGATATTGAGATATTTGAAAGGAACTCCAGGAAGATGTTTATTATTCAAGAAACATGGGCATCTTCAAGTTGAAGTCTACACAAATGCAGACTAGGCAGGGAGTGTTATGGATAGCAGATCAACATCAGACTACTGTTCCTTTGTTGGTGGGAACCTAGTTACGTGACGAAGTAAAAAACAAAATGTGGTAGCCAGAAGTAGTGCTGAAGCAGAATTCAAAGCTGTTGCCCATGGAATCTGTGAGGTAATGTGGATCAAAAGAATTCTTGAGGAATTGAAGCTTTCTTACTCAACTCCTATAAAGGTTTATTGTGACAACAAAGCTGCTATTTCCATAGCTCATAATCTTGTTCTTCATGATCACACAAAGCATCTAGAGGTGGATAAACATTTCATCAAAGAGAAAATCAACACTGGAATAATATGCATGACATATCTGTTGGTGCAATATCCCTTAGGTCAAGGTTGACTGGTTTGACCAAGCTTGAGTCTTGGTCATAGTTTCGATGTTTGACAATACATGTAGACACATGGACAATGCAGGTGCAGTTGTTCATATGGGGAGATTCTGATCAGGGACTGATCAGTGTGAATGAAGAAGAGTCAAGTGGGTATACTTGACTGTCCGGTGAAAAGTCCTAGTGAGTGTAGATTGGAAATCTGGTGAGTGAAGCCGGTGAAAGTCCTAGTGAGTGAAGCTAGGCGATTGAAAACCCTAGTGAGTGAAGCTGGGTGAAGTAGGTCAAGAGAGTGACCGGATACTTGGCATGAAAGAAAAGTCCAAGTGGGTCAAAGGAGTCAAGGGAGTGACTAGATGCTAGGCATACCAACAGGTCAAGGTTGGTTGACCGGATGTTGGGTTGGAAGGTTTGGGACTTGGTTTTAGGCAAAACCAAGTCGGATCGATCGGTGGATCGATCCTCTCAGTGACTCACCGGATCGATCGGTGGATCGATCTAGGTCAATTCCCGATTGAGGCCAGTAGCAGCCCGGATCGATCCGTGGATCGATCCGGACGTCCCGATAGGCGCTGGATCGATCCGTGGATCGATCAGCCGCTCGATGGGAATAAATCATGAGTCCCTAGCTCCTTCGGCACTTCTTCACCGAATCATTTCAGATCTTCACCCACAGCACTTCTCAAGATCGAGATCGCCAGTTCTTGAAGGTTCTTGGAGGCTCTTCCAAGTCAAGAGGCGGATCAAAGCAAGAAGAAGAAACTAGGGTTAGGGTTTGTACACTCATTGTAAGCTTGTAAGCTTGTATTTCTTTACTACCCTTTCTTCTTCTTGTATTGAGTCTTGTAGGGCTTCTCCGCCCTTGGTAGTTACCATAAAGGAGAGTTTTATTTAGTGGAGGGTGTGTGTAGGTGTGGATCCTTGGACTAGTCACCTCTTGTGAGGTGGATACCAAGTAAACCAACCGTGTTAGCGTTGTGTGATTTGTTTCTGTATTTTCCGCTGCACAAGCACATCTTCGAAGAACGCGACGAGCTATTCCCCCCTCTAGCTACTTTTGGTCCTAACAATATCTTCCAACAAATGAACAATTAGTTGATGTATTAACGAAGGAACTACACAAGAAACAATTTGATAAGCTGACTAGCAAGCTGGCTATGGAAGATATCTACAAACCAGCTTGAGGGAGTGTTGGAAATCCCGTCATCATTAAAATCAAAGATATACAAATCAGGAAAAATAGGAAAGGATCATTTGTCAATTATTAGCTTTAATTAGCTTTAATTAGTTTTCTTATTATCTAATTTCCTTTTCATTAGTTTCCTTTCTATTATAAATTCTCTCTATAAACAAGACAGTCGTGTACCTGTTCTTTTATATAAGAAATTATTTCTTCCTCATTTTCTAAGTATACTGAACTGTGATGCTGAAATATGGCTTGCTGTACAAGAACCACCCTACTACAGTGTGTGCAGTGCTTCTATGGTCATGTAATACTACCTACCTAAATCGAAGGTAAATGCACTTATACACTTGGAAATATGTAAAAGCTGGTAGAAGAGTTCGGATGAACGCAACCTAATGTGGGTCCTGTGATTAATCAAAAAACAGTCAACTAATATTCTATAAAATAAAAGATTATCAAGTGAAAAACTTCACCATCAGAAACTTTCCAAATCAAAGCATGGTTGTGAGGGAGGAAAACCAGAAATATTCTTCTTTCATTTACTTCTTTTTAACTCAAGAACAACACTTAACCCACCTTCAACATTCTTTCTCACGTTTCTAATGGAAGAAACAATATAATATACTACTAGGACCCAAATGGGATAAGGTCCTGATGAAAATTGTTCAAGTTCATTGCATATCCATTGAAAAACAAACAAAATGATGTAACTCCTACATGTAACCTAATCCTGGATGGAAAATTCATAGAGACACGGCATATAAACAGAGAAGAAGAAGAAAAAACACCTTTACACGGTATGTTTCAAAAATCATTTCCAATTAAGAAAGTTCCACCACATACAAATGCAACAAAAAAAAAGCACAATAAACAGAATGGATCAGATGTGTCAAAGCTGATTGCAAAAGTAGAACAGAAAATATACCAAATATAAATTCAAAAAAACTTATCTAAAGTTGACAACATAGACACCTACCCCGTTCATCTAAAATCATTTCAGCCTTTGCTTCTATTTCATGTAGAACCTGCAAGATCAGGAAAAAAATAGAATGAGTCTATGGTCCTAATACAAAAGGATAAGGAAAAATAGGAATGCAGCCATCTTCAAAAAACATGGAATGTCATAAACAATTAAATGATTAACAATATTACAGTTGAAAGAATTACCTAAAACATTAAAAAGAATAGTCAAAATGCATTTAAAAAATATCCAAAAATCCAAACAAAAATAGAAGAAAATTCACCTGAGAATATGGCTACAGTTATACAATCTAGACAAGGGATATCCCAAGTTCATGAGCAAATGATACAGGCCACACCAGTAGCATGCTAGACTGATCAAAATATTAAGTGCTAATGCTCCCAAAAGTCAGAAGTTAGGGAACTGTTACAGACCAGAGAAAATCATTGTTTTTAATAGAAATGAAGGGATAAAATGTTAGGCCCTAGAGAAAGCTACATTCAAGAAAGGAAAGAACAATCTAAGTATTCTTGAGTTGGACCATGAGCTCAGTTATCGTTTTTTGTATATTCCCCGAGAAACTTCTAGAACCACTTATCCAAATTGAAGCATGTAGGTTCTGCTTTTCAGAAATTATAACATCATGTTCTAACTAAAATGTGGAATATGCACTTTTAACAGATTTGACAAAAAAACATAATGTTCAACCAGAAACCAAGCATAGCATGATATGTCAAGTGTTGGTACGTTGTTTGAGAGTTGGGACATCCACATCACTCCTGACAGCAATATTATAATAGAGTACTTTTCCACATCACTCCTGACAGCAATATTATAATGGAATACTTTGGATGATAGACAAATCTCAGCAGTGTCAGACAACCTCATCGAAGCAAAGTTACTGACGTGGGACTCCAACAAACAAATCGAAGCAAATAGCAACAGTGCAGAACATAGATTTAGCAAAAATCTATTTCATTCTTAATTTTCTTTAAATCTCGTGTATTTCACTAGTTAATGAATTATTCACTCAAAAGGAATTTAATATCAATATCCTAGCAACCTAAAATTAGAATATTTTCCTTTTTCAATTTCTACAGCTTCTTTCAGGGTAGGTTGTAGGTATTTTTGAACAGACACAAAGCAAGAAAAGAATGTAACAACCATGGAGAAGTATTGAAATAGAACAATTTCCATAACCAACAATCAAAACCAATCATCATCAAGACGAATTTGTCAAAACTATTTGGGGCTGGCAATTTGAATGTTCTCCCTTCATTGAGATTTATGCAACTCTATATCATTCAAACTATCAAACGTTGAAGAAAGATTCAAAGTAATTGTCATTCACTTATTTGGCTGAATTTCTCAGCTATGGAACCGCCTCATATGTGGTATGGTTGCCGAGTGTAATAGCTTCTGAACTAGAGCATGATTGACTATATGCTGAGCCTGTCTGGTAGGGATCTAGGGACTTTTTGGCTCAAACTACAGTGGAAAGTGTTAGGATCTCTTCGTACTCGGCTAGAGAGGGGGGTGTGAATAGCCGCCCCAAATTCTCGCGTTCTTCCTACAGTTAGGGTTAGTCGCAGCGGAAATACAAGGAAGAAACTAAGGAGAAGAAAAACAAACCGATGTAACGAGGTTCGGAGATGAACTCCTACTCCTCGGCGTGTCCGTAAGGTGGACGAAGCCTACCAATCCGTCGGTGGATGAGTCCCCGGAGAACCGGCTAAATATGAGCTCCTTATGGGTGGAGAAACCTCGCCACAACTACTTCTTGCAACAGCAAGATAAGGAGTACAAATACAAGAGAAACAAGAAGTAAATACACAGCAAATGTAAACAACCCTTGCCTTCTTGTCGACTGTTGAAGAAGCAACTTCTGACGCCAACCACAGCAGAAGTCGGTGGTCGAGTCCCACCAAGGAAGAAGCTCACGAAGCTTTGAAGAAGAGCTCAACAAAGCTCAAGCACCGGAACAGCAGCGCCATAAGAAGAGAAGAGGAAGAAGAAATCGCACGGAAGATGCCCTCGCCTCCTTTATACCTGCGAAGAAGAAAAGAAAGACAGTATGCGTCTCGCTATAGCTCGATCGGTCGTGGACCGATCAGTTCCCCGATCGGTCCCCGGATCGATCGATGCACGACATTCTCATCGTCCTGGACCGATCAAATACCGGATCGGTCCACGCATCGATCCCTTCCTTCCTTCTCGCTGCGTCTCGATCGGTCCACGCATCGATCAGATACGCCCTGATCGGCTCGTGACCAATCAGCCGCCTTTTTGGTCACCGATCGACCGAAGTCAGTCGATCGGTCACCGGGCACCGATCGAGAAAACAGTAGACACCGGATCGGTCCGTGATCGATCCGTAGCTGGTTTGCCCAAACCAAGTCCCAAGACTTCCAAACCAATATCGGTCAACCTTGACCTATTGGTACTTCATCCCTAGCATCCGTCACCCTCGACTGCTAGAACTCCTCGCCAGTGTCCGGCCAACTCTTCGACCTACTTGACTTCTCTCAACACCGGATGTCCGATCATCCCCGATCCATCTGGATTTTCCTGCTCGGATTCACTCACGGGACTTTCCACACCGCCAACATCCTGCCAGACTTTCTCATCGCTTAACATTTTTCCATCGCTCGCTTCACTCACCGTGTCTTTCCAACCGCCTAACAGCTTAGGACTTTCCCACGCCTCGGCTTTACTCACGTGACTTTTCAACGCTAACATCTTGCCAGATTTCTCACCGCCTTCTTCACTGACTTTCCAACCGCCTAACATCCCGCTAGGACTTTCTCACCGCCCTTCACACCACTGTGACTTTTCCCGTGTCTCCATACTTGGACTTTTCGCGCCAAGCCTGCTCTTGACTTTTCCGATCAAGTCTCCATACTTGGACTTTTCCAACGCCAAGCTCCTGCTGACTTTTCGCTAAGCCCCGCTGACTTTTCCGGTGCAAGTCTCCATACTGGACTTTTCCAACGCCAAGCTCCTCGCCGGACTTTTCAAGCTCCCTCGCTGACTTTTCCCGAATCAGTCAACCAGTCAACCTCGACCTAATGTTGCACCTACAATCTCCGAACACCTATTCTTGTCAAACATCAAGAATACAACTCTCTTCTCGTCAAACATCGCCAAACATCAAAACACAACTCGAGTCGGTCAACTCGAGTCGGTCAACCAAGTCAACCTCGACCTAAGGTTGCACCAACAATCTCCCCTGATGTTTGACAAAATTCAAAATCAAGTTAGGTTAACCCGATAACCCAACTTGGGTTCTCTCCTTTTTGACACACATCAAAAGAATTCCAATGTTCTTCCTCGAACATTCCGACATTCTTCCCTAGCTTAGGTTAACCCAATAACCTAACTTGGGTTCTCCAATAATTCTCCAATGAACACTCTCAAAAAAGAAAAAGGAGAGATCAAGATCAAGAGTTTCTTCCTAATGAAAGTCCCATACCTTCATTGAAACTCTTAATTTCCCTCGATACTAAACTCAACAATCAACTTAGAGATAATCTCATATCACTAATCCTCAAAAGTCTTAAGGAGTAAAAAACTCCCCAAAAGTCAACTCCCTTGACAATTAGATAAAACTCCCCCTAACTCCCCCTCGACCATTGCACCAACAATGTCTTGGAGTTTCAAACCTTTAAAAATCCACAAAACCCAATTTTCAGCTGAAATTTCAGACCAACAGCTGAAAATCGAAACGCACGATCGATCGGTCCCGCACCGATCGAATCTCGATCGGTCCCCGCACCGATCCACGCTCATCCGATCGCGATCGATCACCGACGGTCACCGATCGATCGAACTTCTCGGATCGGTCCGGTGACCGATCCATACTCTGAAATCAGAGATTTCTGATTTCCCTTCCCGGAAATTCAGAAACTCCTAATAAATTCCAGAAAATTCCAAAAATCGTAAAATTTTGAGGATACACTCCTCATACCATATACTATCACGGAAAAATAATTTTCTATGAAACTAACTTCCATTTTTCAATCTTGATACAAAGTTCAAAAACTTTGAAATAGTTCAAGTTTAACTCAACTTTGTATCACAATGTTCAATGATGAATGCTATCACTAGGAAAGCTTCATCAAGGTTTTTCAAATCAATTTTAAAATGCTTTTAAAACCATTTGAATTTAGGACCATAATCTTAGGGCTAAATGTACATGACTTGTACACAAGCTTTCCCTATGATCCTCCATTTCTTGAATTAGGCTCATCTAGGTACAAGAACTATGCACCTTGATCCTAACTCATGATCCTAATATCTCACACACATCTAAGGTGTATCAAACCACATCCATGTCAATTTTGATGTGAGATATGGGTTTAGGTATCTTAGACTAAGGTCTCATGCATTTTCTAAACACAAATTTGATCTCAATATCAAAATGTGTTTTTCATCCTTAAATCAATTCAATTGATTATTAATGCAAGAGATGATGACATGGCATAAAATGGTATCATAAATGAAAACATGTGCCAATGTCATGATGTCATGGCATAAAGTTTGAAACTTAAATAAACATGACATAAAAATAGCCTAAGCATTATCATGACATTTCAAATGATCATAAATTAAATATGATGTCATGACATGGCAAATGGCAAACAACCATGGTAAGTTAACACAAATAAAATACCTAGATTACCTATCTAAGTATCCTTAATCACTTAGCTAACTTAAATTCTAATCCTAGATTGCCCAAAGTGCTCCAAGAAAATGTCAAAACCCAAATTGGCATTTCTTGATCTCTTGTTTGATTTATACCATTTAAAATTTTACAAGAGTAGCACTTCTAAATTAAGGCCCGGATTGCCTTGATTACCTAAGAGAATATCAAAATCCCAATTTGATATTTCTCTAGGTTTTTCCAAATTGTGTCAATTTAAAGTAAGATTAATATATTCTCACTTTGGCACACTTTACTCTTCCAAGGAGTGAATGATAAAGATTATTCCATTTCATTTTCAAAGGTTCCCAAAAACCTTGAAAATGCTCCTTGAGTGTCAATTTCCTCAAAGTTGGGTTAACTACCCTTCTTATTGGAGTTGACACTCTCTAACCCATCTATGGGGTAGAGAAAATGCTCCTAGGAACCCAATACCTACTTGAGCTCATTGGGTTCACTAAAAATTCACTAGGGATGACTTCCCTAGCAACCCTCCTAATGACCCTCTTAGGCTTGGGTCTCATCAAGGTCAACTATAGGGGTGACTCCCCTTGTGACCTTGGTAATGGTCTTCCTAGCCTTAGGTTTTGTTCCATAATCGAATGGAACATTATGATAGGTGGGCTTGACCATTTGGGACTTAGGTTTGTGACCCAAACCCTTTTTGTCCTTGGACATTGGTTTTTGACCCTTAAACCCTAGAGATGACTTCTCCAAGTTTTTAAGAGCCTTTTCCAAAGTATCAAGTCTTGACCTCAAGACTTGATTCTCCTTCTCTAATACCTCAATTTTTGATTTGTCATTCTTCTTTGAGGCATTCCTAGGCATGTGTCTAGTTGATTTGGGGTTTCTACCTAGGTTTTCCTTAACCTTAGAAGTGTTAATCCTAGGGTTAGCATTCCTAGTAGTATCCCTATCTAGGTTGACATGTTTAGCACCTAAGCACATGTATTGATTTCTAGTGTTAACATGCTTATCATTATTGACTAATGCAATAAAATTACTAGCATGTATCCTACTAGACTTGCACGAATGAGCCTTAAAAGATACCTTAGGGTTTGCCTTAGCTCCCCCTATCGATGTGCCCGGTCTCTTGCCCTTGTGAGGTTGCCTCCCCCTCGGACAATGGCTCCTATAGTGTCCCCGTTGCTTGCATTGAAAGCACACCACGTGCTTCTTGCCTTTGCGTGTTGGGACTCCGGCTACCTTGACCTTTGGCGCCGGTGGAGTCTTCCTAACTCTCTTTGGACACTTACTCTTGTAATGTCCATGTTCCCTACACTCAAAGCATATTATATGTAACTTATTTGAAATTGAAATGCTTGAGTTACCTAGGTTTGGGGATGGGTGTGAGCTCTCTTCCTCATCCCTTCCGGAGGTAGATGTCTCTTCTTCTTGCTCCGAACTTGAACAAGAGGAACTCTCCTCCTCTTCTTCCTTGGATGTTGAGTAGCCCTCAACTCCCAATTCGCTCCCTCCATGATGTGAGCTACTTGGCTCACTTAGCTCCTCTTCATGACTTGAATTTGAGCTCTCCTCATGGAACTTTGCCAAGTTGTTCCACAATTCCTTGGCATCGTTGTATCTACCTATCTTATGCAAGATATCACTAGGTAATGAAAATTCAAGAATTTTCGTTACCTCGTCGTTGATTGTGGATTGGTGGATTTGCTCTTTCGTCCACTCCTTCTTCTTGATAGGTTTTCCTTCCTCATCCATCGGTGGGGAAAACCCTTCTTGTACACAAAACCAATTTAACATATTAGTCCTAAGAAAATACATCATCCTTACCTTCCAATATGTGAAGTTGTCATGAGACTCGTAGAAGGGTTGAATCGTGACATCTTCTCCATAGAGATCCATCTCTAGCTCGTGCTCCCCCGGGTGTTGATCCGTCGAAGAGCGGCCTCGCTCTGATACCACTTGTTAGAATCGTTTGTACTCGGCTAGAGAGGGGGGGTGTGAATAGCCGCCCCAAATTCTCGCGTTCTTCCTACAGTTAGGGTTAGTCGCAGCGGAAATACAAGGAAGAAACTAAGGAGAAGAAAAACAAACCGATGTAACAAGGTTCGGAGATGAACTCCTACTCCTCGGCGTGTCCGTAAGGTGGACGAAGCCTACCAATCCGTCGGTGGATGAGTCCCCGGAGAACCGGCTAAATATGAGCTCCTTATGGGTGGAGAAACCTCGCTACAACTACTTCACAAGCAAGATAAGGAGTACAAATACAAGAGAAACAAGAAGTAAATACACAAAGAATGTAAACAACCCTTGCCTTCTTGTCGTTGAAGAAGCAACAGCTTCTCAGACGCCAACCACAACAGCAGCTCAGTCAGAGTCCCAGCCTCACGAAGCAGAAGAGCTCAACAAAGCTCAAGCACCAGAACCACAGCTAGCAGAAGAGAAGAGGAAGAAGAAATCGCACGAAGATGCCCTCGTCTCCTTTATACCGCGAAGAAGAAGAAACTAGCCGCTTGCGTCAGAACGGTTAGAACCCCGACGGTCTCGTGACCGATCAGTCGCATACCGATCGGGTCCTTGGGTGCACGAGACATTCACAGTTCGACGGCTGGACCGATCAAAGACACTGGATCGGTCCACGCATCGATCCTTCCTTTCCTTCGCGATGCTGCTCTCGATCGGTCCACGCATCGATCAGATACGGCCCGATCAGGACCAATCAGCCGCCGCCTCTTTACCGACGGCCACTGATCGACAAGAATCGAACAGAGCTTACAGATCTCGATCGGTCACCGCACCGATCGAGAAAATATAGACACCGGATCGGTCCGTGACCGATCCGTAGCTTGGTTTTGCCCAAACCAAGTCCCAAGACTTCAAACCAATATCGGTCAACCTCGACCTATCGGTACTTCATCCCTAGCATCCGGTCACCCTCGACTGCTAGAACTCCTCGCCAAGTGTCCGGTCAACCTGACCTACTTGGACTTTCCTCAACACCGGACGTCCGATCATCCCCGATCCATCTGGATTTTCCTGCTCGGATTCACTCACCAGGACTTTTCCACACCGCCTAACATCCCAGTTAGGACTTTTCTTTCTGCCTAACATCCCGTTAGACTTTTCCATTTCACTCACTGTGTCTTTCCAACGCCTAACATCCCGAGACTTTTCCCACCCTCGCTTTACTCACCAGGGACTTTCCAACCGCCTAACATCCCGCTAGATTTTCTCACCGCCTCGGCTTCACTCACTCAGGACTTTCCAACCGCTAACATCCAGGACTTTCTCACCGCTTACCACTCACTGGGACTTTTCGCAAGTCTCCATACTTGGACTTTTCGCGCGCCAAGCTCCCTGGCTTTTCCATGCAAGTCTCCATACTTGGACTTTTCCAATGCCAAGCTCCCTGCTTGGACTTTTCGCGTGCCAAGCTCCCTGCTTGGACTTTTCCAGTGCCAAGTCTCCATACTTGGACTTTTCCAATGCCAAGCTCCCTGCTCGGACTTTTCGCGTGCCAAGCTCCCTGCTTGGACTTTTCCCGAATCAGGTCAACCAGGTCAACCTTGACCTAATGTTGCACCTACAATCTCCCGAACACCTATTCTTGTCAAACATCAAGAATACAACTCTCTTCTCGTCAAACATCGTCAAACATCAAAACACAACTCGAGTCAGGTCAACTCGAGTCAGGTCAACCAAGTCAACCTTGACCTAAGGTTGCACCAACAGAAAGGACTGCCAGGGTCACCACCATTCTAATCTTAAGATCAAAAGGGCATCCCCGCAGATTAAATGGATTATGTAATTCGAAGGGCAAAAACATTAAATTGATTTGTTTTCAGTCTTCATCTACACTTTACACATTCCACTCTGATAGAATTGAAATTTATTCACAAAAAGAAGGATTAACTCAAATTGTAAACAAAGAAAATTTGTCAATGTTCCAAAATTGCAAGTCATCTAACATATAATACTAATCAGACCAGGTACCCGTTCCAAAGCAGCTTCTGCATTTTTCCGGCCCCATTTCTCATGCTGCAGAGCATCAGCAGCTTCTTGGTATTTCTCATACATCTTAGCAAGCTACAAACCAAAAAATAAAAAAAATAAACAACAACGAAAAAGTACATTAAAAAGAAAAAACTAACAGAAAAGAAATGATAGTGTCATAGCCTTACACTCCAGCCATCTCGTAGAAGAGAAGCTGCTAATGCTGTCCCAGAAATACCAAAAGGTATCTTAGGGACAAGAATATGGTTGTTCTCACTAGTGGTTGTTTGTGCAACTGGTCTGCAAGATAAATGAAATTGAAACTGATAGGCCATTACAAGAACATAAACCACCCTGCTCATTACTAGCAGAATAATCACATACTTTAAATGGCATTTAAGGGGAAAAGGCAAAAAGAAATAATCACACCATATTTTTATAGGCTGCATGGAGCTTTTCTTGTATTTAATTCCAAGCAAAGCAGCTTCTCTAATGAATTAGAGCATTCAAATTTGGTTTCACAGGGTCCATTACAATAAGCTTAAAACTCACCAATAATTTTTCTCAGCTTCTACCAATAATCATTAATTAATTCATAGTGCAACCACAACATTTAAATATCTTATTGTGTATACAAACTTTTTCTCATTATGTTTCTTCATCTTACCCTCTTCAGAACTATAATGATAATCTCAATGAACTTTCAAAATAAAAATAGGAAGAACCTTACTAGTGGTCCAACACACAGTTAACATTACCAACAAGTAGGGCCAACAATTCAGGTCACCGTATGGACCAGCAGGCATAGTGCCCAATTTAAGTGGTCCATGAAAAAGGTATGTTTATTCATATCATCCTGACACTCCATGCACTCTAAAAAAAACTAGTTTTATAAGTTTGAATCATTTTTTTTTTCTTCTAGCATAAGCAAAACAATTGTTCTTTGAATCCTTAAAACCAAATGTTAGACATACATAGTGGTCAAAAGGATTACATGTCTACGCATCAAACATTTAGATAGTTTATATGAGTACAACTATGTGTACATCTTATGCCACACTGGTCAACAGAGACCCAAATCTAATTTTTCCTGACTACAGAACCATGGACCAAATATTTAAAAGATGGCTAGGGTAGAAAGAAAAACAAGAAAAGACATTCAGTTAAATGTAATAGAACACGACAAAGATAAATGTAATAGAAAAGTAATTAAAAGCAAAAAAAAACAAATGGGCAAAGAACATACAGAACTTCTAAGCTTGAATCTGAATGAAAACTGGATGGAACAAGACTTAATTCATTAGATTTTCTTGCCCTATCAAGTTCAGCTTCATATTTCTCTAATTTTTCTTTCATGTCAGCAGCATCCTGCATACCAACAAAAAGTCACTACCATATTGCAAAGCAGAACCACAAAGAGAAGTTAGCACTTGAAAAAAAAAAATCTAAGACACCAATTGTACGGTGGAAATCACAAAACAATGCACCAACTGCAGTCAGGAAAATGAATGTAAAAGTACAAAGTAAGTGAGAGAATCTGTTAACATCATCCACAGGTAAACCATAATGGGCATTGGTGATGATTAAATATTTACTTCTAGCACGCATAATCTTAAAAAGACTGGCACCAAATACATCAAAAGAGGCAACAAGCCAAAGGCATAACACATACATTAGACAATATAAATCAAGATATATAAATTATAACAAAATCAGCATCAGTATGGAAACCAAACCTTCTCAATATTTTTCCTTAGTGAAGATTCCTTTTCAAGTTTATCTTTGTATTCATTTTCAAGTTGAGAGAGGTGTGACTGCATAGAATACACATGTCAAGCTTCACAACAAACTGAGATGAAACTACAAAGCAACAGAATGGAAAAAAGCCCAATATGGTAAGAATATGTTAACCTCGAATGCTTTAATAACACCCTCAAGCTCTCCAGATTTTTTGGACCATTCCTCAGATCGTTCTTTGTGTAGCTCAGCAAGTTTTCTAACCTTTTTTGAATGAAAAGTGAAATATTTCAGGATTTGTAAAACAAATAAAAGGGATATAATGGTTGACAAAAAAACACACATTTTCTGCAAAGAATACGCATTTTCAAAAACTCTATAATTAGTTTTCTTAGTTGACAAAAAGGAGCAATCATCCTTTACTAATTATTTCTCCATTACATATGTGGTTAATCTTCTAACCAAAAGGGGCAAAAATTATTTTCAATCAGCATTTCATTAACTTTCAATGAACCTCAATATCTTGATCCCATTATATTTATAGGAACTTTGTCTATCCAATTTGTCAAAAAATTTATTTTCAGAATGCATCAAGAACTTCTAAATTGTGGAACTTGTTTTTAATAACTATAACAAAGACACCAAACATATGTAAATTTTTATCTAACTTTAATTTTAAAAAAACTCTTGACATTATCTAAACAAATTAGGTCTAAATCTAGAATTCCCAAATATTGACTGGTGTCAGTTGGTTTTGCAGCCCAGTATTATTTCAACAGTCTGTTCAAGAATAAGGGCATAACTAAGTCAGGTATTAATGGGTTTGTGGAACCATTTACCTTGTTTACATGGGAAAACCAATCCCATGATATTTCCTAGATCATACATCAATTTTGTATGAATTATTTTCTTTGGGCACTAAATGTACAAATAGAATCCAGAACACTGTAGCAAAATGATATAACAAGATACTAACAGTTGCCAGTTCAGAAATAAGTTGTTCTTCCTTGGCAGCCGCAGCATCCTTAGATGAGAAAAGTTCCTGCATTTGACCATTTCTTTAAACAATGATCAGCCAAGGCATAAGATGTAATCAAAAAATAACAAAATTTAGCAATAAAATCACATCACCTTCTCAATAGAGGCATTTCTGAGCTCTAATTCGCCTACCCTTTCAGTACTGTGTTTCAATGAACTAGAACATTCATTAATCTGTCTCTCATACTGAAGAAAATGGAAAAAAGATTACTCAATTTTTTGAACTCAGAGGCCAAGCAAGAATATTCAGAGATGAGAACATTTACCTCGGAAAGTTTGGCAGACATATCTGCCACAACTTCCAGATGTGTTTTTCGCTCTTCAATAAGACTGTTAACTTTTGTACTCAATTCCTCATTAAGCCAAGCATTGTGCTTTTCAATAAGCTCTTTCTCCTACACAAAATTGCATAAGAAAATAGAATAGGTATGTACAACAATGATGAAACAATTAGGAAACCATTTATCAGCATGAAAAAAACTAAGAGAAAACATTTCACAAACCACAATCATTAAGGAGTTCCTATAATGTTGTCAAGTGTCAACAGCTATAGAAGCAACATAAATAATTGCATCAATGAGAAGCAAAGTGAAGGAACCCAAACATTAATCTCAATTCACAATTTACAGTTATTCCCAAGTAGCAGCAGCTCACATTCAATGCAAAAAACTTCCATAAAGCATAGTTTCAAGATAAATTGAACTATCTAGACAAGGGATAAATGATGTGACCATATTGTTGCACAGATAATTGTAAGAGAGTGAGTAAGAAAGAGAGAGAGAGAGAGAGAGAGAGATGGTATCTAAAATAAGTAAAGCTACTGGATCATAGGTTATGAAATGACACATCTGATCTAGAGCTAGAAAATAACAACAACAACCTATAATAAGTCACTAACCCAAAAGGTCCAACCAAACACAATGAGTAGCTAGTTAATTAACTAAACTATTAACCAAGATAAACATAAGAGGCAATGTCTAGGCATGTTATAAATCAAAAGTTTAAGTATGTCCTACCAAAAACTATGACATCAAAATTGATTCATAGGGGAAATTATAGTATAACAAAATACCATATATGAAAAAAATATATATACTTATCAGGCATGAAATAACAAAAGCAAAGTAGCATCTACATGCAGTAAAGTCCCATCTCAATCTCATACATGCAATTGAGAAGTACAAAAAACAATAAAATACTCAAAAGTGTGTTCAACAATACAAAAAATGTAACATAGAAGACTGACCTGGTTAACACGAATGCATATAGCCTTGCAACGTGAACATTCTGCTTCTAGATCTAATAGTCTAGCCTCCTTCTCAGTAGCACTATCTGTCATATTAATCTATCAAAAAAAGAAAAAAATGAGGACAACATTTCCAAAAATATATATAATCTCCTCCAACATGTGAACATACTAAATCATCTATTGTCTAACAGGAACATGATAGGCATGATAATGATGAAAAAGTTAGCAGAGCAAACAGGAGTACATGGCAGCACTCAGATGGATATTTAGACTTAAAATATCTAAATATGAGGCAACATAGACTTACAAAGAGAGCCTTGCGTAAGATTCAATGGTCAGATTAGACTAGAGTTGTTGGAACTCATGGTTTGTTTATTGTTGTTGTATTGTCTAACAATTTAATCGTCAGCTAGATGCGACACTCATTGACAATAACACAGTGACACAGTAACAGATATATATTGCTAATAAGAACTACATTTGACACCGTTTTAATATTCTAAAATGTTAATCATATAGAATAATGTCAGGTAAACACACTGACAAAACATGCAGCATGCGTTCATAAACCAACAAGTCATAGTGAAGATTGTAAAAGCTTTAGTAAAAATGAAGCCTCCGTCCACAGACAATGGCTTGGAAACAACATACGCCTTAGTATTTTATAACCCAATGCAGCATTCTCGCGTCCCATATCAAGAGTAATGGACAATAAAGGGCTTACAATCTTGTCCAAGTAACTCTGCCATGTAGCATTTTTCTCTCTGATTTCTGCATCCTTCTGCTCCAGCAAATCCAGCAAATGCTGTTTAGACTTGCCGAGTTCCTGAGCTTCTAATGACAATCTCTCAATATCTCCGTCTTTAGCAATCTAAGTAGTATAAGTAAAAGTAAACAGATGGTTAAAATTAAACATTGGAAGTGTTATAGGAATGGAAGGGAAAATAAAGTGATTATAACAAATACTGGTGAAAGGGAGCTTACGGCCTTAATGTGAAGCTGATGCTTCTCGGCTAGCGCTGCGGCGATCTCCGAGAGCCTCTGCTCGAGGGACTCAGAGAGCTGAGCGTTCTCGGCCTGAACCCGCGCCAAGTCAGACGAAAGCGCCTCGTAGCGCTGCTCAAGGAGAGCGCAGTTCTGCTCCGCCGCAATGGAGGCGGCGTCGGACTCCGCCCGTACGGTGTCGACTTGGCGGTGGAGGTCGCGGAGGGCAGACTCAGCGCGCTCCGCTACCGCTGCAGCGTCATCTGAGAGGAGCCGGAACTCCTCCTCAGAGAGGAAGAACCGCATCGGAGTCGGCCGCCGAACAGTGGGAGATGGTACCTTGAAACCCTAGCGGAGCGCTTGGGAGTCCGAGAAACGAGAGGGTTCGACGACGAGCGAGATCAGGCAATGGGCAGAATGGAAGGGAACCAGAAACGGAGTGGCCCAATAGAGGAGCAAGACGCCCATTTATTTTTTTGGAAAAATTGCATCGAGCTCTGATAACTTTGCAAAATAACATTTTACAATTTTTATAGTTTCCAAATTTCAGTGTTACAAATATCTTGGAATTTATTTAAACGCCATTAAATTCCATTCCTTTGTCCATTTTACGATGGTTAACGAGTCAAATCAAGTCATCTTCGAAATAACCAAATCTAAAATGAATTAAGAAGTTAAAATAGTTATTTAAATTGGGCTTAATTTAAATATTTGAGTTTGGTTCTGAAAATTTTATATTTTTAAATTTATTTTATTTGATTAATTATTAACTTTGATAATATAAATTTGTTTATTTATTTAAATTTTTTATCTTTACTTTTATTAATAAATACAATTTATAAATTTTATTTGTAAATATTATTTATAAATATTAATAAGTCGGACATTCAAATTTATCTATTTAATTTAATTAATTATTTAAATATATTCATTTAATTTATTTTATGTGTATTAAATGGAGCATAAATAATTAACTTTTACTAGAGAATCCTCTTATACAGAATTTCTAGATTAATCTTAGATCCTTTCCATTCATTGACGAGATAGACTCTATCTCATATGTTAGAATCCTCCTTTTATCCCATAGATTCTGGGTCTCAACTTTTATCAAGCTGAATGTCGAATTTGCTTCTAAACGTCCAGTTCATTTCCACCATAATCAATTTAATAACAAAAAGAATTTAAATAAAAATATTATCCTAAATTTCAATGGTACATTTAATGTCTTTGAAATTCATTTATATTCTTTTATTTTTTTTATATTAAAAAAACTCATTGGTATATTTGAAAGTGACATTTCAAACTCTGCCTATTCTTTTATGTTCTTTCAATAATTTCTGCAAATTAAAATTCCTTTTGCTTATTTGTTCACAAATATATGTTTGTTCATCCTTGGAGCAGGTACAGCAGGGTTAGGTCGTTTAAGTGATTAATTAGGTATATAAAAGTTGAATCTTAATTACAACGTAATGAGGATTTTTTTCCCGATGAAATAATAATTCTAAGGATATTAATCGCTTAGATAAGTAGTCATAGATCATTTTTTTAATTAATTGATTTGAGAATTAAAGATTTGAATTAAAATCTCAATTTACTTGCCCATGGACAAATGATAATAAATTTAAGGACGATATAAATATTTAAGAATATTTTATGTAAAATATTCATAAAAGATGAATATTTTAAAATATCCTAAAGATATATTTTGAAATGTGCATAAATTATGATGATTTATTAAATAAGCAGACAAGTGAAAGATTATATCTTCAAAATTAGTCCGAATTATTAAATAATATTATAAAATGATATTTTGAGAGAAAATTCTTGCTATATTTACTTACAAACACGTTTATATAATTTAATTTCAATAATACCGGACAAAGAATAGATTCGTGTGTCTCCCCGGTTCAATCCGGATCGAGCCGGTCAATTCTCCCTCCTAAGTCAGGACACGTGCTCAGCTTCACATAGCGACCCGAATAGCAGTGACTCAACCGGCTCGCTGTCCGTCCGCTTCGAGTTTGTAATGAGGATGCCATGTTTTGCATGAGTCACGGAACATAGAAAGGATCGGACGTGGATCCACCGAGGATTCGTCAAAGTAATTAGGATCCTGTTTGGTGTACTAGACATATGGTTTCCGGTTCAATTTCCTTACCTGTCTCACCGAACCAAAACAACCCCAGAACAGCTCCTGTCGTCCCGTTCGCCATCCTCTCCTATTGTTTCTCTCCTCTTCTCGCCAAACCGTCGCGAAGGATAGCATTCGCCCAAATCCGTCCACAGTTGGGCTCCTCCTCGCGATCCAAATCCTCCCTTCTCCATCGATCCCTCTAGATTTGCCTCCGATCGATCGTTCCACCCGGCTTCCGTCGTCCGCCGCGGACGTGGTTGCCGGAACTAGGGTTTCCTCCCGTCTGTCCACCAGGGAATTCCTTCCTTGGCGTCTTTCGATTTAAGGTTTGGTTGATCTGTGATTCTCAAGCGAGCGGAAATTGACGGTCCGTGACGGCGGAGGGATCGGAGAAGATGCAAGGCCATGCAGTGGCGGGAAGATGAGAGGAAAGTTCGGCGGCTCGTGCAGTTGTGTTCATCGTCTGGTGTTATAGAATATGCTGTGGAAGTTGTTATCTCCTGTCGCAGATGCATTTGGCGTTCGTTCCTAAAGGTACTCCCTTAATTGCGTTATGAGCTTGGGAAAAGACGAGTATTTGGACAACTTTTTCAGGAGTATGTTTTGGGTTGGCTGAAATCTTATTGATTTATTATATGATGTCCGTAATGATAATTGGTTGGAAATTTTTAAGGGTGAATTGCTGAATTATGTTATGATTTCGATAGTTCTACGTTTGCAAAATTTCTCATGCTCTGTAGAACTTAGAAAGTTCGCAAACGTCACTTGGAATATTTCAGGAGGTTGTGTGGTGTTTTGCATTTTCCTTTTAAACCTAAGTGGTTATGCCACACTTATAATGCACGCCCTTTCTTTTCGTTTTTTCCTTAAAAAACAAAACTGCATTCTTATGCATATGTACAAATGGAGAAAGACAAGGCTTCTTCCATTCCAGTGCCTTAGAAATGAATTTCTCATAGGCATAGCTGGTAGACAGTTGATTAATCTCATGATTGAAGCCTTTTCGGTACCACATGAGGAAGTAAAATTGTTTCCTGAATTGGGATAAGTTTACTTTTTTAGAAGTTAATCCATGCAAAAAGGAATGGTAATAGAAGAAGCGTATATTTTGACAACAACTTACTCTTCCATACTAGGAGTTAACACTATACTCACTTTGCAATCTGGTAGGGGAGGATATTTTGTAAATGGCAAGTACGTTTATCTATCAAAGACCTTTTAAAGTTCATTTTCTACATAACCCTATAGACCTGTAACTCACATGACATCTGTATCCTCTGCTCTATATCTTTTGTTGTATTAGTTTTTTTTTTTTGTAATTATTAGAACGTGTGCATTGGTAAAACATACATATATTAATAAGTATCTAGGAAATATAAGTATATAACACATGTTTTTTCTCTGCTAACATAAAACTGTCTCTAAATTCTAATCTTTTTATGTCATCCTTCCTCGAAAATTTTGTTCCAAGCATTAAACTAAGTCAATACTTCTGTTTTTTCCCTTCTTATGCATGATGCAAACAGAATTTGATCAGATCAATTTAAATAAACCAACCCACCAAAATAAACTGGTTCGTTTGAATTGTTATTTTATTTCTACATGGTATAAAATATGATTTTAACTATCAATTTAATAAACCAACCTACTAAAATAAATTGCTTCAATGTTTAAATTGCAAATTTTGTTTATCTCAACTTGGTCTAGAAAATGATTTTAACTTATTTGTCCTTCTATTTTGTTTACGTACAGTATGTTTTGCCTGATTCATAATGCATCAGATGTCTGTAAAGCTCATGAAAGAATTCTCTTCTCATGTGCAATTCATTCAATCAACGTTACATAGCTTTGAGGCGTGTATTGTTGCTATGTCAATACCGCCTTTAATCATCCACTTTGAAAGTTTCATAAAGTAACTTGTTCATTTTATACCTTTTAGAATATAGTAGCTTTTGAATAAATTGTATACTTATAAGCTGGTACTAGGTTCTCTTCCTTCACTCCTTGGTAACTATGGAAACTACCGACTATTTCTTATGATTGGTATTTAATAAGAAATTTATACTGAGTTTCTCAATCTTTTCATGCTATATGTATGATCGATGAGTAACTTTTCTGTATTCATCCTTTATGCATATTACATATTGTTATCCATATCTCTAGTCTTGTTTATCAACTTTAGTGATCCAATAGATACTCCAGCTTTCCCTATTCTTGGTATCTAAGAGAATTATAAACAACTTATTTTGCCATATATATTCGTTTCTTATTTGGCTTCTATATACATTTCGAAATTGTCTACATCTTTATGATTTCATCAGCTTTGAAAGGCATGTTTTTGTCACAGTAATACAATTTTGAACTTCCTCACACCACTAAATTTGTTCATGGAAGTCGTACCTTTTTCTTTAGATTTTATTTTTGGTTTTCCTGACTCGTAAGTGTTCAAGGCACCGATTTCTACATGAATTTGTTAGTTTCTCTAAAAACCTCTTATTTATTTATCTGCTAAAAATTCATAGTATTGTTTTGTTGTATTGAAGTAAAAATCTTACATTTTCTCCTTTTCCATCTTTTAAAAAATATAAATGAAAATCTGGATACTGCTGTACCACACATCTGAAATTTCTATGTGGTATTTGGTTTTGACTATTGGTTTCTATTTCTTATATCAGGCCAATAAATATTGAATAAAATCGCTTTCACTGCAGGATTGATGGAAAACACATGTTGGTGAATGTGCTCTTTTTCTGGCTGGAATTGCTCCACCTTTCATTGGAATCATTCAGGGTTTAACAAGAGGGAAATAAGATTCTCTCAATTTGTGTGTTAATTGGATTGACCTTGTGATTAGACTTTTCAAAAGTATTTTGCTTGAACACTGCCATATATGAAGTATTTTGATCCTTGCACACGGATATGATTACTTCTGCCTTGTTGCTTCATCGTGTAAGCTTGCATTTTTCAAACATTTGTGTGTAGGAGAGTATGATGTTTTCAACAAATGTTTGTGGTGGTTAACCGATCAGGATTATTATAATGTGAGTTTTTTCATCCATCCGTTTCTATATTCCATTGAACTGGACATTTTTCCCCCCTTTGCTTCTGCATGTGCACTTATTGACCGTTGGTTGTTCTTTCTCAGCAACATCAGGAAGAAGTAGTTGAAGCTTGAGCACGACTCAGGTAGAAATGCATGGAGCAATTCAATCAGGTGGCCATTCACAAAAGGCTCTGAACGCTACGGCAAGCAGCCAACAATTAAAATCTGGTTCAGATAATGTACAAAGTAGTGGCAACTCTCCTTCTCAGGTCAAGGGAAAGAGAAGATCTAGGAATGATCAAGGAGTGGAACCAATCAAGGGTGACCAGGGCATCGAAGTCAAAAGAGACCACAATATGGAGGCAAACAAGCGGGAGCATTTGTCTAAAGTCAGTGATGGAGGTTTTGCTACCTTTAAGTTTGAAAACATTAGGACAGAAATTAACAAAATAACTGATAAAGGTGGGCTTATAAGCACTGAAGGGGTTGAGAATTTGGTCAGCTTAATGCAACTAGATGTAACGGAGAAGAAAATTGATTTAGCTAGTCGGATAATGCTTGCTGATGTCATTGCAGCCACAGAAAAATCTGATTTCCTTATTAAGTTTGTTCAGCTCAGAGGAGTGCCTGTGCTGGATGATTGGCTCCAGGCAGTGCACAAAGGAAAGACTGATAGTGGAAGTAGTCCTCATGAGAGTGAAAAATTAGTTGAGGACTTCCTCTTGTCTTTGCTTCGTGCCCTTGAAAAATTGCCTATAAACCTAAATGCTTTGCAGATTTGTAATATTGGTAAGTCGGTAAACAATTTGCGCAGTCATAAAAACATGGAGATCCAGAAGAGAGCTAGGGGTCTTGTTGACACTTGGAAGAAACGAGTTGATGCAGAAATGTCAAAAATAAGTGATGGAAAATTTGTTGGATCTGGCCAACCAGCTTCATTTCCAGTGAAGCCAGGGCATTCTGATGTTAGTCAAGCAGGACATAAGCGCACTGGATCAACTGATGCTGCTGCCAAAATTTCTCTCACTCGGCCATCAGCTGCTAAGGTTTTACCTAGTAAACATGGGACTACCGATTCTAATAAGAAGCCAATTGCACCAGCACCTCTCGTGGCTAGCTCAAAGGATCCACATTGCAAAGCAGCTATGGGCAGTGGTGGTTCAGTAGTGCCACCTCCAGCAGTTAAAGAGGAGAAGCCCAGTACTTCCAGTCAACCTCAGAGCAATAGCCACTCCTGTTCTGGTGATCAAGTGAAACCAATTGCTTCTTCATGGAAGGAAGAAGTAATGAGTTCAGTAGCTGGATCAGGGAACACTAGCAAGTTAGCTGGCTCTACAAACCGCAGTCATAGGTCAAGCAATGGGCTTCATGTAGCTAATGTATCTGTAAATCATAAGGAAACTCATTCTGGTAGGTCTGGATCAGTCAACAAGGTTATGCCAGCACAAAAAACATCACAATGCGAAAAGACACCTGATATCCCTGTTGGTGATCATGGAGGTAGCTGTAGGTTGATTGCTGGGCTTCCCAATGCTAGCCAAAGCCCAGGAAAGAGTGACAGTGGAGGCTTTCTTGAGGATGAATCGATTATGGGTGGCAAATCGTCATTTGTAGGTATTCCAGACAAAAGAGATCTGAATGATGGCAGAATGAAATTGAAGAATGATGTTCCTTTGTCTCATACCGTAGATGCTACTGATACAGAATTATGCCAGGGCAATGATGTAAAAGAAGGATTTGGTGGAATTGCAGAAAATAGAAGAAATGTTGAGGTAACTGAAAAACTTGCAGATCCTGCTAAAACTGCCTTGTTGTCTGGGAATGAAAATGGAGCTTGCTTGACTGAACCAAGGACGAGTTCTTCCAATTCTATGATTGCCTTGGTAGAAAGCTGTGCCAAATATTCTGAAGCTGTCAGTCCCTTGGCTGTTGGAGATGATATGGGCATGAATCTACTAGCTACTGTAGCCGCTGGGGAAATTTCCATTTCCAGGTCTAACATAGTTACACCAACTGTTTCAGTTGGAACCCCATCTGCAGTAGAGGAACATAATGATGATGCTAAATTGGGATTATCTTGTGATGTTGATATGGCCGAGAGAAATGCTCTACATGAAGAATCTGCTAATGCTAGCTTTGAGGAAGGGAAGAAAGTCAATTATGTGTTAGTTAATGACATGTTGCAGACTGATAATAAGCTTTTGCAGACTGATAACAAGCTTTCGACTCAATTGCAGACAACACAATCTACTATCACCCGTATCAGCTCTCTTGATAATTTAGATTCTAAGAACATGGAGGTAAAACCTGGGGAAGAAAAAATTGATTTTCCAGAAGTGGAGGGTAATGCTACCATTGGAGTTGTTCCAATTGAGGACAAACAAACTACCGAGGTTCAAGTTTCCAGCATTTGTACTGATAGTAAGCCTAACTTCACAAGCCCAATGAAGAATGAGAACACATCTTTTGAACAGAATTGTAAGATTGAAGATAACAACAATATCTGTATTTCTGATGTTAAAGCAGGTGATAAGTGTGACATAGATGTCACTGATTCTGCTTGGAAATTAGAGGCAATGGGTGTTGAAGAGCATATGACAAATAAAGTAGTGAAAAAATTATTAAGTAGTTCTAGCTCAACTAAAAACCTGCCAAAATCTTCATCATCAGATTCTGGAATGTCATTGCCTGCTGTCAGTATTACTCCTATAGTTATTGATGAGTCTAAGGTCATGAAATCCAATAGCACAGAAATCACTCTGCTGGAATTGCCCAGTGAAGCAAAGGAGATGTGTACACCCCCGCCTAGCACTGATGAGCTTGTAGTATCAGCTGTTATTTCTCATGACACTGCTGAGATTGTTGGAAATCTTAAGGAGGCTAATAAGAGTGGTTCAGTTGAATCATCAGGAATTCAAGAAGTGCTATCTACTAAAATCAGGGAAACTGTGAATTCTGCAAAGTCTTCTAGGTCATCTGGATTTGAGGAAGTGGGAGAGGAGGGCCATGCATTATCTGCAGATCACTGCGCGTCAGTTCTTGCTGAACAAATTGTTGCCACTAGACTTGAACTTGATTTGAATGAAGGCATTCCTGTGGATGAAGGAAATCAAGGGCAATCAATTATCTCTTCTACAATGTGCTCCTCTTCAGTTCATATACCGCCTTGCCAATCTCCTTTTTCAAATCCCATCTCAACTGATTTACCAGCTTCAGTTACTGTAGCTTCTCCCGCAAAAGGGCCTTTTGTTCCACCTGAAATTTTGTTGAAGGCCAAGGGTGAGCATGTATGGAAAGGTTCAGCAGCTACTAGTGCATTCCGGCCAGCTGAGCCACGGATGATTTCTAATATTCTTGATATCCCGTCATCGTCAGATGGCACTGGAAAGAGGATCCATCCTCTACTAGATATTGACCTTAACATAGCTGATGAGGATGTTGAGGACATGACTTCTCAGAGTTCTATGCAGATGGCATGTACAACTATTGCTAATGATTTACCTACAAAAATTGCTGGTGGAGTAGATCTTGATTTAAACAGAGTTGATGATAATGTGGAGAATGGTCAGTTCTTGGCAAGCACTAGTTGTAGATTGGAGGTGCCACTTTTGCCCATGCAATCTGCAACTGTAGGACTCCCTGTTGGTAAAGCAAATGTACTTCGGAACTTTGATCTGAATGACAGACCAGGTATTGATGAAGCTGGTATAGAAATACAACCCAGAAGCCAACAAGCAAATTTTGCAAATATCTTACCAAGCTTAGCTCCAGTTACCGGTCATAGAACAAATAATCTGGAATCTGTGTATGCCTCATCCTCTTTCCGTCCTAACCCTTTTCCCGTTGTCATTCCGTCTTTTTATCCTGATAGAGGAGAGCAGTCTAATCCAGTAGTTGCAGGGGTAGGACCCCAGAGGATCCCGGGATCATTAAGTGGCAATAACCTAGATATTTATCGGGCTCCTGCATTTTCATCATCTCCAGCCATGGTGATTTCTGCAGTTGCACCTTTTCCTTATGCAAACTTGTCCTTTCCTTCCTCTTTGTCACTTGCTCCAGCATCTTTCTCTGGTGGCTCAACACCTTATGTTGATTCTGCTAGTGGAGGTGGTTCATGTTTCCCTGCTTATCCTTCACTACTTGTTGGTCCTCCTGGTGCTGTTTCATCATCTCATTATCCAAGGCCTTACATGATAAGTTTTCCCGAAGGTGGTACTAGTAATTTGGGTAGACAAGGCTTTGATTTGAATACTGGTCCAGCAAGTGCATATCTGGAAGGAAAAGAGGAGAATCTGGCTTCATCTTCAAGATATCTTTTACCTGCTACTTCTCAGGTTTTCATGGAGGATCAGACCAGAATGTATGGTGTTTCTGGTGTCGGTTCGAAGAGGAAAGAGCCTGAAGGCAGTTGGGATGCTGAAAGACACTCCGAAAGATCTTCTAAGCAATTATCCTGGAAGTAAGAAGATGAAGCAGCAGCTTCATCTGTACCTTGATGTCTGGTGAACTATCAATCTATTGCGTGCCTTTTGTTATGTTGTCTAAAATGTTATAGAAATTCTGATGCACATTATGCTAATTTTGTGGAATTCGTCTTTGTATTTCTTTTCTAGGTTATACACAAACAGAAGCTCACATCCTATTGTGAATGACTTGGGGATCTTTCTGAGGTGATCCAGAACTTGCTGTAATTCCTGTAAATTTTACTCACCATTTTTCATCTCCTCTGAGGATGTTTCCTTAACATTTTTTAGGGTTTTCAGGTAAGTTTGCTGTTTTTTATTGGAAAGATAATAAAGCAGGCCTTTTATAGAATGTATCCAATAGAATTGATGCACTCTTAAGTTTATTATTATTCCTCATATGTGCCAATGCTACTGTAAGTGCATTTGATCTTTCATCTACGAGAGCCGTCACCGGTATCATCTTCTACTTTTCTTCTTTCGATGAATCTGTGGCCCTCATTTGCTATATTCTTTTTCAATCAAAAATACAAATTATATGGAGTTGGAACTGCCTTTTGTCATTCCTTTGCCACTTCTCTGGAAAGCTTATTCTACAAATCTTGCCTCTGCATAACGTGTGCTATACTAGATTTATCCTTTATAATTACTAAGAGTGAAGGTATATAGCCCTTTCTAATAGATTTAGTATTTGAAAAATAGTGGTTATTCAATTATAGATTTGATGCTAGTGATATTGAAATCTAATTTATATGACAATTGTCTCGATTGAAGTCAATGGTATGCAAGGATTTCATATTGTTGACTTTACTCGAGGAATGAAGTTTAATTGTAGTTTGTTTGTTTGACTGAACTATAGGAAATGACTTGTCCACTAAACCTAACGGATTGGCTCGACGGTTCCTCAATTCTCAATATTTATATATACACACACAATCAAAGTATTTAATATTTTAAATACTGTGTGAATATATGTACACTACCTAAGAAGTCTCTCCACCTGACCAGATCCAAGCTCGTGTTAAAAAAGTTGAGCTGACATCCAAATCTAATCTAATAAATCTAGCGCCAAATCCAATCCATCACTGGGCATGCACGACGCCGTGGTCTTGCACAGACGACGGCGCCATGGCCGGCCACCCCTGCTCGTCGAGAAGGTGTATGCGGTCGATCAGCAACCGAGCTTTCTTTCCCGCTCGTGGCGACCCCTCCGTCACCAGCGAGTACAACGCCGGCATCAACGCCGGCATCTGACTCAGAGAACTCACCACCTCCACCCCGCCGTGGACGCACATTGACAGCAGAGCCGACACGCAATTCTCCCTCCCCGACCGCGACCCCGTCGTCCGGAAGAACTCCACCAGGCGGGGAATCCCCTCTGCGCAACTGACAATTGCCGCCGCGCCGTCGGGCTGCTCGGAGATCTTCGCCAGAACCGCCACCGCGTCGCTGGCGATATCCCCCCTTTCTTGGCTCGGAAGCAGAGCGATTAGCGCTGGGACCGCTCCTGCTTCCAAAATCTTGATTCGGTTGCTGTGGCAGAGCAGAAGCCCGAAGAGAGTGACGACGGCGTTCTTCTTCCCACGGTACGACCCTTCCCTTACCAGCTCTACCAATGTCGGGATTGCGTCGGGCATGTTGCCGATCTCAGCGGGGCAATCTTCCATCGACGAGAGGTAGAAGAGAATGGCTGCCGCGTTCTGCTGCGATTCCACCTTGAGCGCCACCCTAATGACGTCCACCACGACGCCGAGCCCACCGGCGTCGACGATCGCCCTCCCGCCGCTCGGGTGCTTCGACAGGTTCAGCAGCGCCGCCACCGCGTTGTCCTCCGTGGAAGCCTCCCGCGACGACAAGAGATGGAGGAGCCATGGCACTGCGCCGGCGTTCACCGTACACGCCCGGTTAAACACGTTGGATTTCGTGAGCTTCCTTATCTCCGATGCAGCCTTCCTCTGCTCGCGCCTCGTGGAGGACGACGAGAGCTTGCTTACTAGGAAAGCGGCGACCATCATCGTCGCTTTGGCCGCTGCGGTGGAGTCAGGCGTCGTCACGGCGCTCTTGCTCGAATTGCGTTGCCTGGAAGAAGGCTCGGGGATGGGGAGGTTGTTGCTGCGGTAGAGTTGTTCGACTAAATAGCGAACACTGGAATTGGGGACGAAGGTGGCGTCGGTAAGCTTCTCTCCGGTGACGGGGCAGGTGAGGCTACCGGACTTGAACCACTTCGATATGGAGGCGCGGCCGTAGGTGTGCCCCGTTGCGATCGTCACAGGGTCAAGCATCATCTCGTAAGAGATTGGACATCGGAGGTCGTCCAGGTTCATCACTTGATTCATGGTGCGCGGCGGGGCCTTCTGTTGGTTTGCTTCTCCGCTCTTCCTGTCGTCGCCGGCGTCGAACACAGTCACCCGGCAGTAGACCATCAGCGCTGTCAAACCACCGAGTAAAGCTGCTTCCTTTTGCTCGACGACGTCGATGTCTTCGGCGCTCGATGAGGACAAGTCTTCGAGGAAGAGGATCTCCTCGTTGCAATCGATCCAGCTCCGGATGCGCAAGTGCTCCATGATCTGTTCGAGATCGATCGGATCTGGAGCAATGCCGTTCTCGAAATGGACGATCGCCGACTCGACGTTTCTGGCGGTAAGCGCGTCAGCGGGCACGGTCCCGACCTCCGCCTTCCACGCTTGCTCCGCCACCAGCCGCACAAGCTCCTTCACCTCCGGCGACGCGTCGGTCGCGGACAGCGGGAGGACGACGTCGAGCGCGGTGCCTACCGATTTAATCAGCGCCCGGAAGTCGTTCGACACCTTCTCTGAGTGCATCAGCACCCACAGCCGGGCGCCGGGGCGGGCGCAGTCGCGGAGCAGGTTAGCGAGTTTCTGCAGCGTGATGTGGAGCTCGGAGAGCGCCACCGCGGCGGACGCAGGGAGGGAAGCCGGCGCGACGTCGGCGAGGAACTCGCGGATCGCGCTGACCTGGCGGATCGCCTCGCGGGCGTTCCTTCGGTGGACGGGGAAGGTGGCGTTGCGAAGGGCCAAGATCTCGTCGGCGAGGCAGGCGAGGGAATGCGAGAGAACCGCCGGGGAGACTTCACCGCCTGGCTGCACCGCCGGAAGGCTCAGAAACCTCCGGCGGCCAGTCGCATAAGCCATCTCTGGATGCGGGAATAAGTACAAAAGTACCGAACGGGCAGCTCTGGCACTCCCGACCAAATACTTAATAATAACACGCATCGCACCAGTAGACACGTGTCCGTAAACTCATGTACAGCTGGCATCTTCGAGGGTCCCTTCCGTTACTCGTACACGTGGCAGGTAATGGAGACCGGAATCGGCCGACATATGGATTTGAATTCTTCCTGTTGTGAGCCAAACAGCAAACGCCAGAGCAACACGATGACGTTACTGAACTGACGACGTGTCGAAACGGAAGTGGCCGGAAAGACTTTCGGCGTCCGGTGTGCTACACTTGCTCCGGAAGTGGGTGCGAATCAACGTTAATGGTCGCTATAACGCGTGTTTTAAGAAAAAACGGATTAGCGTAACAGGACGCACAGGTGCCACGCGGGGAGTGGGGGATCCACGCGGACGAGAAGATGTGATTAAGGAATTAAGAGGGCAATAATTGAAGGTGGACGTAAGGGCGGTAAACGATCGAGTAAGGGTGGAATTAATTTCGGGTAGTGGGAAGATAATCTGGTACGTAGGCTGCGACAATCTATTCATATTTTTTAAAATTTATTTTAGTGATACATGAAACATTTTTATGGGATCTATATTAATCGTTTCGAATGATTGAATATTTAAATTATTAAAAAATTATTATTATTATTATTATTTTGATATTCGATAGATAAAAGAGTAAATTAGAGAAAAATCCCCAATCATAATGTTAACTTTGCATGCAATCCCCATGTCCAAAAAACTTTGTTTCCACTCCCTGCATGCAAAGTATTACTTGTTTCAACTCCTTCATGCAAATATTGATACCTAAATTGCCCCTCAGATTTTTTTAGTACAAAAATTTTAAAATTGAGTACAAAAAGTCCAAAAATGAGTATAATTCTTCTTAAAGTCAGTACTTTATATTAAAAATCGAGTATATTTTCTATCAAAATTGTTCCTCTTATTTTTTAGGGTTTAGGGTTTAGGGTTTAGGGTTTAGGGTTTAGGGTTAGGGTTTAGGGTTTAGGGTTTAGGGTTAGGGTTTAGGGTTTAGGGTTTAGGGTTTAGGGTTAGGGTTTAGGGTTTAGGGTTAGGGTTTAGGGTTTAGAATCGTACTCAATTTGATAGAAAATATACTAGATTCTAAGTTAATATACTCAATTTAAGAGGATTTATACTGATTTTTAGACTTTTTGTACCTAAAAATATCATGGGCAATTTGGTAAAGATGCTTAACTGGGGAGTGAAAACAAAGATTTTAATGGGTGGGGACTGCATGCAAAGTTTTGTTTATCAATGGGGAGTGCATTCAAAATTACCCATAATTTTTCTTAATTTGCCGTTCAAGTAAATCTAAAATACAATGTTCTAGAATATTCGTCCCCTCCGACTCTAATTATCCTCTTAATTATTACTCATAATCTTATTATATAATAAAAAATAAATATTAATAAACTATTAGTTGATTATATAAATGCTAATGAGCAATTTAGATTTATTTAATTTATTTTTTCTATATTAAACCTGTATAAATGAGCTCTTACTGTGTCAAAGCTCTATTAGACATGCGATAAGTTTTTGAGGGAACACAAGTTAATCTTAATTCATTTTAAGTGAGTTTGTTTAGTTGGTAACTGAATTTGATGTTTTATGAATTTTTATTTATTGATTTACAAATTTAATAAAAAATTTATTGATAATATGGTTTATAAATTTTAGTTTTATTCGCGTGTATATATATATATATGGTAGAATTTGGACGTTGGTCGTGCAGTGCTTTTCCTTGTCTCTAAGTCCAATGAATATTTTGTCATCCAAGATTAACACGTGTCAGCTCATTGATTTTATTTCGGTTGGTGTTATTATGCTTTTTGCTTGATTAAATTTAAATGTTGATGTATTCTGTATTGTGTCTAATTGAAATGGAGGATTTTATTATTTTTAAGCAATAACGAATTATATATCTCTACCATTTCGCTTATTTGATAGACGTTAAGTTTAGTTTTTACTTAGATGTATTTATAATCATAAATTATTTAATTTCCCTTTTGTCTCCATTCTGTCATTTATAACTGTTCTGATTTAGGTGATGAAAAATATGATTTATTTTTTCTTTTGTTTTGTGCCTAAAAAAACTCTCATTCGGTTCTTGATAAATGATAATGATTGTTTGGTCTCGTTGCGATCTCTGTTCTCTAAGGATTGTATTCAGTTTGTCATTTTGTACATATATTTTTTATTTATTTATTTTTTGTGTTTCGCGGATGATAATGAGTTGAGCACGAGAGCAAGATTTTTTCTATTGTTGTCCTATTTCATTGTCTTTTTTTGTAAGGATTGTTCTCTCCATCTTTCATTTAAGTAATTAGACATTTATACAGTGATAAAAAGGAACCACACAGAAGATGGGTCAAAGAAAGAAAGGACGGCTGACATGGAGGTCAAAGTAAAGACAGTCCAAGCACAGGTCCCCCGGCCCGGTCGAGTGTAGTAGGTCGAATGGGCTACACAGTCGGTCGGATATGATTATTCAGACGATCGTCTGCAGAGAGCCTATGGCAACAGAAAGGCCTCCTATCGATAGTAAGAGACAAGATGACGTGTTTTGTTTAACATAGTTCAGAGATGATGCTCATACTCTACGGTTGTCCATAAGGTAGACGATATCTATCCATCGGTGGATGATTCCCAGTAAACTCTAACTAGCACAATCCTTCTTCTTGGTGGAGAAATCTCGCCACAAACTTGATCACACTTGGATTGTACTTAAGGGCTTGGGAGATTCTAATTAAGGGTTAACCACATCTAATTTCGTGATCAAGGTCAGCCACCCCAAGCTCCATTATATAAAGTTTGGGAAATCAGCAAACTGATTTTACTGTTATCAGTCGACTAGTCCTTGCACTAGTTGACTGGTGCCAGCTAACAGCACTCCACAGAATCTGCAATTCTACCAACGGCTCTTTACCAGTCTACTTCTATAATATACCAGTCAATTGGCTACAGTACCAGTAAACTAGTTTTCATAGTCGTCGGGCATAGAAATATTTTGTGCCCTACCTAGTCGACTAGTCCTGATGTTAGTCGACTGGTAAAATCCTAAACCTAGGATTTACCCTGAATATAATTTCTTATGCACTCATCCTCGCCCACACAACCTCGATCTTGCCTTCTAGCCATCTTCCATCAGCATTGCGCCCCTCGGATGCTACCCCATCTTTCACGTTTTACCTTCAAGATGCTGCCTTCGGCCTTGTCCTTATTGTCGGGTTTTCTCATAACTTTGCCTTCTAACCTCCTCTATTAGCCTTGCATCCCTCGGATGTTTCCTCATCCTTTATGACTTGCCTTCAAGAGTGATCAACTTGGCAAGTCATACTTGGACTTACGTTCTAAAACTACACACTTGGACTTACACCGCCAAGGCTCACCCTTGTACTTTGTCTTTGCCAAGATCCCACTTGAACTTTTATTGTTGTACCTGCATCTTGCATACTCATAAGTGCATACTAAATACAATAATAAACCTAACTTAAACCTTTGCTCAAACATCAAAACCTAGGGTCATACCGATTGCTCCAATAGTATCTTAGTTTGATAACCACCATAAATTTTTATCAGTTGATCACCCTTTCAGACGAAATAAAAAAATCTAAAGAATGTTGTAGTTAGAAAACCTTCTCCAATTGTCCATGCTTAAGGTGAAGAAACCACTGAATAAATAGACAATTATAAATTTCTACCAGTATCTCAATATGGTTCTGATGAGATAAATAAATATATTGTTAGGATGTGCAAGTGTAGTTGGAAGAAAAAAAATATTTTTTGGAGCCACAGTATTAGAAGCATATACTCATTCGACATAATTTAGATGTCATACATATTGAGAAAAATTTCGTCGATAATATCTTCGACACTATGATGAACATGCCTGGAAGAACTAAAGATATTAGAAAATCACATGAGGAATTAAAAGAACTAGTCAACAAATCAGACTTGCATCAGAATGAAACAACCAATAGATTTTCTTAAGCTTGTTATACATTGAAAAAGATGGTAAGCAAGCTTTATGTAGTTGAAGAAATCAAATTCTTAGATGAGTATACCTCAAATATGGTTCAATGCGTGAATATAAATAGGTTAAAGATGTTTGGAATGAAGAGTCATGACTGTCATGTATTTATGCAAAGACTTATTCAGTTGCTTTCCATGACTTACTTCTTCAAAATATTTGACAAGCACTCATATAATTGAGTATATTTTTTTGGAGATTTGACAGCAAGGTGTATTATGATGTATGATATGTTTCGGCTAGAAACAGACATTCCCCTCATACTATATAAGCTGAAGCGCATATTTCAACATAATTTTTTTTATTCAATGGAATATCTACCAGATATTTATCATATAAGGCATAAATAACTGGTCATGTACAGTATAGATGGATGTATTAATTCAAATGATTTTTGACAAAATTAAAGAATAATGTTCGTAACAAAAAAATGTCATACTGCAAGAATATATATACTCTTAAATGTGATGATATCAAACTATACATAAAGGATATTGACTTCTCTAATCAAACATTTATCCCTTATTTAAGTTGTTTGCTTGATAATCAAATTTTCTTAAAATTACATTATTTCCCATCTTGAATATGTTGGATCGAGACGCATGTGAGAGGAGGGGTGAATCACGTAATTTTCAAAAGTTTGTCTTTTTTTTTGTTTTAATAACAATCAAAGTATGTAGCGGAAAGTTAGACACGGAAACTAGAGACAGAAAAATAAGTAAAAGACATGGTTGGTTTTACTTGGTTCGGAGCCTTCGGTGACTCCTACTCCAAGACTCAAGTCCTGCTGACCTATTGATGGGTAATTCACTAAACCTCTTCCAGAACAGCTAGAAGAGTAATCAAATGCAAAGAGAGTCGGAGAAGTGTAACACGCTACACTTCCCGTTTGCTAAAAATAAGTACATTAAATTAAATTCGGTTACTAAACACTTTCGTAGACGGTCTGCTTTGATCTTGGTGTTTGGACAACTTCTTGACGGTAGTCAGATATAGTAGAGTCACAGCAAGGCAACAACAGCAAGATGGAGCAGTCGGAAACTCGA
Source organism: Zingiber officinale (assembly GCF_018446385.1). Taxonomy (NCBI): domain Eukaryota; kingdom Viridiplantae; phylum Streptophyta; class Magnoliopsida; order Zingiberales; family Zingiberaceae; genus Zingiber; species Zingiber officinale. Next base: position 47,936,309 of record NC_056003.1, on the reverse strand, counting down.
TTGGACACATAGAAGCTCGTATGAAAATTGTTGTTGAAATCTTGGGCGAAACATCCTTTTATTGATCATAGAAGATGCCTTCCATAGCCTTGAAGGTGCCTTCAATGTGAGGAATCTAATCCTAAACCTTTCGCTCCTTATCTGTGAAAAGGTTTGTGTTTTATCTTGCTAAAGGCGCCTTCCATACCATGGAAGGCGCCTTGGGCACTGTTCACCTTAGGCATTTTGTGCTTCTTTTACCCTACAACAAGTGTTAGTCTAATAACCTGCAAGACAATGTTTACACAATAATAAGAAGAAGTAGTAATTAGATCAAGTCTTCCCGAGACCATGATTTAGTCAAGGTCTCAATTTAGGTTTTTCAAAATTGACCTAAATTGGATCAACGCCTAATGTCCCTTTGAATGAGTACGAATCATCACTTAGTCACTCTCCTCTAGTGACTTACCTCTACTTACCAAGTGTAGAGTTATCTTTTGGAATCAAACATCCAGACTTCGGGAATCAAACATCCTGACCTACCGAAATCGCATATCCGGTCTTCTACAATCGAGAATCGTACATCTCAACCTACCAGAATCACACGTCCGGTCTTCTCCAATCGAGAATTGCACATTCGACGCTTGCTAGAATCCAACATCTGGACTTCAACCTGTAGGGAATCGAACATCCTGACTTGCCTGAATCATACATCTAGTCTTCAACCAATTAGGGATATTACGTCCTGACTGGGGTTAGTCAACCCTATACAATCAGTAACAAGATTAGATCGCAACACGTCTAACTTTAACCTATTTTTTATTCATCAAAACTCATATTTAAACATTGATGCCAACTGCACCAATAGAATGAACAACAATTATATCTATAAAATCCATCAATGAGTGCAAGTGAAGTAGATGCAAAGTTAGAGACTGAATTTATATTATTGTTTAAATATATGTAAGTTACAGAATTTATGAAATTTTTTAGTTCATTGTATTAAGAAGTGTCATAATTTATATCATAATTATTTTTATAGGTGAAAGACTGTAGAATATCAAATGTGTAAGATGATAGAATAATAAATATTACATCAGGACCCCTCCGTAAAATGGTGTACTCTGGTTACTATGTTAATGACCTCAAATTTCATGTGGCACAACGAGATTCACGGAGATTAATCTATAATTCTAGTGTTTACGTTAAAGGATCTATAGACAACAGTAACACTGAGTTTAATTACTATAGTAGACTTTACAAAATTATAGAAGTTGAATATCTTACATTACCTATAAAAAGGTATGTATTATTCAAATGTTCATTATAAGATCTGACCCCAAGAACAGGTACCAGAATGCATTCAAATTATAATTTAATCTATGTTAATGTAAATAAAAGGTTCAACAAGTTTGAACTGTAAGACCGATGCGGCCGGCTAGAAGGGGGTTGAATAGCCCTGAAAAATCAAACACAACCCTTTCTCGTACGATTAAACTAACACATAAAAAATAGATTAAACAGAAAATAAAGCATAAAAACGAGGCACCGAATTTGACTTGGTTACAACCGGGGAGGTTGTTAATCCAAGGATGAAGATCGCACTAAGAGCTCCTTCAGGCGGAGAAGCCTCGTTTACAGCAGTGTAAGCACAGAAAAACAAAAGCTAATCTAAACAGTGGAAGCACACAAGTGTTGTTTACAATTTCTGAACTGATTGAAAAGCTTCTGGACCAAGGCTATATTTATAGCCTTGGTCGGGGCGCCTGGAAAGGTTCCGGGCGCCCTGGGGGGATAAAATTTATCCCCCAACGTTCAGATCGAGATAATTCTCGATCTGGTCAAAATTACTGTTCCGGGCGCCCGGAAGGGTTCCGGGCGCCCCGGATGGGTCCGGGCGCCCCGGTCAGTTCCGGGCGCCCCGGATGGGTCTGGGCGCCCCGGTCAGTTCTGGGCGCCCCGGACCCCGAAAGTCAGCATAGTTGACTTTTTCATCCGGGACCGCTTCTCTGGTTCAGTCCCGCTTCGGTCCGGTTCTTCCGCTCCGGATCCGCTCGTTTGGGTGATCTCTGCCTTCCGGAAAAGGGCTCACCCGAACCCAACTTCCGGTCTTCTCGAGCGTGCTTCCCTCCGGCTTCTCGTCCCTCGGAATTGCCGCGTGTTTCCTTCTCATCCGCCAGCGTACTCATCCGCAGTCTTCGTCCCTCGGTCGTCGACCTTCTCGCTAGTTGCGTCTCTTGCTCCCCGAGCAATCTTCCGCTCCGGCTTTCGTCCCTCGGAACCACCGCGCACTTCCTTCTCGTCCGCCGGTGTACTCTTCCGCAGCGCCTCGTCCCTCGGACGCACAGCGTGCCGTCCTTCTCGCTAGCTGCGTCTTCCACTCGAGTACCTGTGTTCCTAAGCTCCTGCACACTTAGACACAAGGTTAAATACACAGGACCTAACTTAACTTGTTGATCACACCAAAACAACCTTGGGGTTCCAACATGAACCTTTCATTTTTTGGCTACAAACTGATCAAGTTTTCTATCTTGAATACCCTACGATGAGAAGAAGATCTAATGAATGGTTTTCTATTTGTCGAATGAACTATCGCTCGACCATAGAAATGTCGAACACCATCACTGTTCAAAACCATGATGCATTTCAAAATGAGAAAGTGGAGGGACAACCAGTTGATTCACAACTTCAATCCATATCTCAATTACTTATAGATGTTAATGTCACTTACGAGGATATAGATGATGGAGAGATGTCTAGCAATGAGAATCTTGTTGAACTAATAGAGCCTAGCGATGAGAACTTATAAACTATTAATGTTGATTAGTTAGATGTTAATGATGATTAAATATTAGCATTATTATTCATCAAGTAAGTTATGCTTCCATATTATTTTGTATTTATATTATCATATTAGTAAACTTTATTATAATGTATTGTAATGTTATTTTGCAGATATTATTATGGTAGAGCAGCATCAAGCAGTAGCACTTAGTGGATACAAGGTGCTAAGAGTTGTTGGGGACTCGTAAGTATTTTTTATTATTTGATGTGACTTTATTTATAATATATTTCTCATACCTTAATATTTTTCATGCAGGTTTACTTTAGATAGTCATCAAGTTGCCACCTATATAATCAAAAATTTTAAAGAAATAGTTTGTGCTTTTGGTATTATATGGAAACATGTAGACCAAAAGACGAAGATATTTTATTATAATAAATTTATACTAAGTAAATTTAATATATATTATTTCTATAATATATTTATCCTTTAATATACTAAATTTTTTATTCAACTTATAATTGCAGAAAAATATACATGGAAGGAAGGTCATAAGTGTTAGGACCGATGTGCCCGCTAGAGGGGGGTGAATAGCGTTTCGTCGCGCTTACGTCGGTTTGCTTCATCTTGTTGTTGTGCAACGGAATACTCGAAGACAAACACTCACAATGCTAACACCTAGGATTTACTTGGTATCCACCTCAAGAAGAGGTGACTAATCCAAGAATCCACACACGACACGTTATCTCCACTAAGAACAACTCCTTCTCGGTCACTATCTTCACTAAGAACAACTCACAATGTTTAGGTTAGGGTTTAGTTTCATTATTGAATTTTGAACCTCAAAACTTTGAGTTTTGGTTTTCCTAATTATTTAGGAACCCCAAGTCATTATTGGTGCGTGTCGTGTGGAGATAGCGTGTCATGTGTCGATTCTTGGATTAGTCACATCTTCTTGAGGTAGATACCAAGTAAATCTTAGGTGTTAGCATTGTGAGTGTTTGTCTTCGAGTATTCCGCTACACAACAACAAGACAAAGCAAACCGACGCAAGCGTGATGAAACTCTATTCACCTCCCTCTAGCGAGCACATCGGTCCCAACAATTGGTATCAGAGCGAGGTCGCTCTTCTACGGACTAATCGCCAAGAGAGCAAGAAGCTAGAGGAAGAAGATGGAGTCCGAAGGACCGCTCGGATGGGACATCCGGATTCCACCCCCGTATGACAAAGAGGACTTCAATTTTTAGAGAACTCAATTGGATACATGGATCCAAATGGATTGGAACCAATGGGTTGCATTGGAAGACCCATTTGAAGCTCCTAAAGATAAAAAGGGGAAGCGCCTCCAACCTCAACATTGGAGCGAGGAGCAACGAGAGCAAGCGGAGGCGAATAAGGAGGTAACAAAAATCTTGTTAAATTTATTATCTTCTAATATCATTGTGAGTGTAGGTGAATGCACAAGTGCATGTGATCTTTGAAAAAAGATCATTGCCTATCATGAAGACCCATCACAATTCCAAGGAGTGGATGAGCCTAAGGAGAAGGGCTCATTGGTCCAAGAAGAGAAGGACCAATCCGATGTTGACATAAGGTCAACATTCAAGGAGAAGAAGGAAGAGGAGGAGAAGGAAGATGAGGAGAGATCATCCACATCTTCAAGAGAGGAAGAGGTGGAAGCATCCACATCCTCAAGGGTTGAAGAGGTGGAAGCACCCACATCCTCAAAAGGAGAAGAAGAAGAAGATGATGCAACCTCCATAATTCAAGCTACATCAAATGGAGAATCAAGCATCATCCCTACAAGTAAAGGTATAGAAACTTCAATTGTAAATAACAAAAACCATATCATTTGCTTTGAGTATAGGGAATATGAGCACTACAAGAGCAAATTGGCCAAGAAGAAGAGCCAAGTAGTACCCAAGGGCAAGGAGAAGCCCAAGGAGACAATCCCCACAACAAAGAAGAGCAAAGAACACATTGTGTGTTTCTTGTGAAACCAAAATGGACATTATCGAAGCTAATGTCCAAAGGGGAAGAAAACAACCAAAGTCAAAGGAGGAAGCACAAGTCTAGGGGGAGCCTCTAAGGTAAAAATTAAGGTATCATTTAATGAATCCATTCCTTTGACACATGATAAAAAACATGCTAGAAATAATTCTTATCATCTTAATGCTAATTATCATGAAAGTAGGAAGCATGATAGCATCAAGGGAAAATACATTCCTCCTCGTACTAGAACTACCACACCTAAGTTTAGGAAGGTAGATAGTATCTTAGGCAATAACTCTAAGGACTATAGATATATGCCAAAATATAGAAATGCTCATAGGGGTTAAGAAAAATCCAAATCTATGGATTTAATGACGGAGAACCAAGTCTTAAGGTCAAGACTTAATAATTTAGAAAGAACTCTAGCTAGAATGGAAAACATGCTTAGGGGTTAAAATGAGCAAACCTAGGAAAAGCTAGACAAGAGTCATCCAATGGCTATAGAGGTTTGGGATACAAACCTAAAGTCAAGAAGGATGTGACTTCTTTCCATAGGGTTCCATATAACTATGGGACCAACCTTAGGCATAAAGGTCAAGTCAAGGATACTAGGG